>NC_048224.1:123880587-123902478 GCF_002007445.2 Ailuropoda melanoleuca
CAGTCAAAACTAGAGGCTCTGACGGCCAGGGTCACCGAGGCAGAGGAACGCGTTAGCGAATTGGAGGATGGGTTAGTAGAAGAAAAAACGAAAATAGAAGTTGTACTCAAAAAAATCCATTCTCAAGAATGTAGGTTACGGGAGATTACTGACTCAATGAAATGTTCCAATGTCAGNGAAGGGGTGGAGAAAAACAGAGGTCTAGAAGAGATATTTGAACAAATTGTAGCTGAAAACTTCCCTAATCTAGCAAGGGAAACAAACATTCATGTCCAAGAGGCAGAGAGGACACCTCCCAAGCTCAACTATGGCAAACCTACGCCACGTCATGTCATAGTGCAATTTGCAAATATTAGATCCAAGGATACAGTATTGAAAGCAGCCAGGGCAAAGAAATTTCTCACGTACCAAGGCAAAGGTATCAGAATTACGTCAGACCTGTCTACACAGACCTGGAATGAGAGAAAGGGTTGGGGAGGCATTTTTAAAGCTCTTTCAGAGAAAAACATGCAGCCAAGGATCCTTTATCCAGCAAAGCTGTCATTCAGAATTGATGGAGAAATAAAGACGTTCCAAAATCGCCAGTCATTAACCAATTTCGTAACCACGAAACCAGCCCTACAGGAGATATTAAGGGGGATTCTACAAAAGTAAAAAGGCCCCAAGAGTGATACAGAACAGAAAGTCACAATCTAAAGAAACAAAGACTTTAGTGGCAACATGGCATCATTAAAATCACATCTCTCAATAATCAGTCTCAATGTAAATGGCCTAAATGCTCCCATAAAATGCCACAGGGTTGCAGATTGGATAAAAAGACATGACCCATCCATTTGCTGTCTACAAGAGACTCATTTTGAACCCAAAGATGCATTCAGACTTAGAGTAAGGGGATGGAGTACCATCTTCCACGCAAATGGACCTCAAAAGAAAGCTGGAGTAGCAATTCTCATATCAGATAGACTGGATTTTAAACTAGAGGCCATAGAGAGAGATACAGAAGGGCACTATATTATTCTTAAAGGAAGTATTCAACAAGTGGATATGACAATTATTAATATATATGCCCCCAACAGGGGAGCAGCAAGATACACAAGCCAACTCTTAACCAAAATAAAGAGACATATAGATAAGAACACAGTAATAGTAGGGGACCTCAACACCCCACTATCAGAAATAGACAGAACACCCTGGCAAAAACTAAGCAAAGAATCAAAGGCTTTGAATGCCATACTCGACGAGTTGGACCTCATAGATATATATAGAACACTACACCCCAGAACCAAAGAATACTCATTCTATTCAAATGCCCATGGAACATTCTCAAGAATAGATCATGCTCTGGGACACAAAACAGGTCTCAGCCAATACCAAAAGATTGAAATTATCCCCTGCATATTCTCAGACCACAACGCTCTGAAATTGGAACTCAACCACAAGGAAAAACCTGGAAGAAACTCAAACACTTGGAGGCTAAGAACCATCCTGCTCAAGAATGACTCGATAAACCAGGAAATCAAAAAACAAATTAAACAATTTATGGAGACCAACGAGAATGAATACACAACGGTCCAAAACCTATGGGATACTGCAAAGGCAGTCCTAAGGGGGAAATACATAGCCATCCAAGCCTCACTCAAAAGAATAGAAAAATCTAAAATGCAGTTTCTATATTCTCACCTCAAGAAACTGGAACAGCAACAGAGGGACAGGCCTAACCCACTGACAAGGAAGGAGTTGACCAAGATTAGAGCAGAAATCAATGAATTAGAGACCAGAACCACAGTAGAGCAGATCAACAGGACTAGAAGCTGGTTCTTTGAGAGAATCCATAAAATTGATAGACCACTGGCAAAACTTGTCCAAAAACAAAGAGAAAGGACTGAGATTATTAAAATTATGACTGAAAAGGGAGAGGTCACGACCAGCACCATTGAAATTGCAAGGATTATTAGAAACTTTTATCAACAGCTATATGCCAAAAAACTAAACAATCTGGAAGAGATGGAGGCCTTCCTGGAAACCTATAAACTACCAAGACTGAAACAGGAAGAAATAGATTTCTTAAATAGGCCAATTAACTATGAAGAAATTGAGTCAGTGATAAACAACCTTCCAAATAATAAAACTCCAGGCCCAGACGGTTTTCCTGGGGAATTCTACCAAACATTCAAAGAAGAAATAATACCTATTCTCCTAAAGCTATTTCAAAAAATAGAAACAGAAGGAAAGCTACCAAACTCATTCTATGAGGCTAATATTACCTTGATCCCCAAACCAGGCAAAGACCCCCTCAAAAAGGAGAATTACAGACCGATTTCTCTAATGAATATGGATGCCAAAATCCTCAACAAGATCCTTGCTAATAGAATCCAACAGTACATTAAAAGGATTATCCATCATGACCAAGTGGGATTCATACCTGGGATGCAAGCATGGTTCAACACTCGCAAATCAATCAATGTGATACATCATATCAACAAGAAAAGACTCAAGAACCATATGATCCTCTCAATTGATGCAGAAAAAGCATTTGACAAAATACAGCATCCTTTCCTGATTAAAACCCTTCAGAGTGTAGGAATAGAGGGTACATTTCTCAATCTCATAAAAGCCATCTATGAAAAGCCTACTGCAAGCATTATTCTCAATGGGGAAAAGCTGGAAGCCTTTCCCTTAAGATCAGGAACACGACAAGGATGCCCACTCTCGCCACTATTATTCAACATAGTACTAGAAGTCCTTGCAACAGCAATCAGAAGACAAAAAGGGATCAAAGGTATCCAAATCGGCAAAGAAGAAGTCAAACTGTCTCTCTTTGCAGATGACATGATACTCTATATGGAAAACCCAAAGGAATCCACTCCCAAACTATTAGAAGTTATAGAACAATTCAGTAAGGTGGCAGGATACAAAATCAATGCCCAGAAATCAGTTGCATTTCTATACACGAATAACGAGACTGAAGAAAGAGAAATTAGGGAATCCATCCCATTTACAATAACACCAAAAACCATGCGTTACCTTGGAATTAACTTAACCAGAGACGTAAAGGACCTATATGCTAGAAACTATAGATCACTTTTGAAAGATATTGAGGAAGACATAAAAAGATGGAAAAATATTCCATGCTCATGGATTGGAAGAATTAACATAGTTAAAATGTCCATACTACCCAGAGCAATCTACACTTTCAATGCTATCCCGATCAAAATACCGAGGACATTTTTCAAAGAACTGGAACAAATAGTCCTTAAATTTGTATGGAACCAGAAAAGGCCCCGAATCTCCAAGGAACTGTTGAAAAGGAAAAACAAAGCTGGGGGCATCACAATGCCGGATTTCGAGCTGTACTACAAAGCTGTGATCACAAAGACAGCATGGTACTGGCACAAAAACAGACACATCGACCAATGGAACAGAATAGAGAACCCAGAAATGGACCCTCGGCTCTTTGGGCAACTAATCTTTGATAAAGCAGGAAAAAACATCCGGTGGAAAAAAGACAGTCTCTTCAATAAATGGTGCTGGGAAAATTGGACAGCTACATGCAAAAGAATGAAACTTGACCACTCTCTCACACCATACACAAAAATAAACTCCAAATGGATGAAAGACCTCAATGTGAGACAGGAATCCATCAAAATTCTAGAGGAGAACATAGGCAACAACTTCTATGACATCGGCCAGAGCAACCTTTTTCACGACACATCTCCAAAGGCAAGAGAAATAAAAGATAAAATGAACTTATGGGACTTTATCAGGATAAAGAGCTTCTGCACAGCCAAGGAAACAGTCAAAAAAACTAAGAGACAGCCCACGGAATGGGAGAATATATTTGCAAAGGACACCACAGATAAAGGACTGGTATCCAAGATCTACAAAGAACTTCTCAAACTCAATACACGAGAAACAAATAAACAAATCATAAAATGGGCAGAAGATATGAACAGACACTTTTCCAATGAAGACATACAAATGGCTAACAGACACATGAAAAAATGTTCAAAATCATTAGCCATCAGGGAAATTCAAATCAAAACCACACTGAGATACCACCTTACGCCAGTTAGAATGGCAAAGATAGACAAGGCAAGAAACAACAATTGTTGGAGAGGATGTGGAGAAAGGGGATCCCTCCTACATTGTTGGTGGGAATGCAAGTTGGTACAGCCACTCTGGAAAACAGTGTGGAGGTCCCTTAAAAAGTTAAAAATTGAACTACCCTATGACCCAGCCATTGCACTACTGGGTGTTTACCCCAAAGATACAGACGTAGTAAAGAGAAGGGCCATATGCACCCCAATGTTCATAGCTGCATTGTCCACAATAGCCAAATCATGGAAGGAGCCGAGATGCCCTTCAACAGATGACTGGATTAAGAAGCTGTGGTCCATATATACAATGGAATATTACTCAGCTATCAGAAAGAACGAATTCTCAACATTTGCTGCAACATGGACGGCACTGGAGGAGATAATGCTAAGTGAAATAAGTCAAGCAGAGAAAGACAATTATCATATGATTTCTCTCATCTATGGAACATAAGAACTAGGAAGATCGGTAGGGGAAGAAAGGGATAAAGAAAGGAGGGGTAATCAGAAGGGGGAATGAAGCATGAGAGACTATGGACTCTGAGAAACAAACTGAGGGCTTCAGAGGGGAGGGGGGTGGGGGAATGGGCTAGTCTGGTGATGGGTAGTAAGGAGGGCATGTATTGCATGGTGCATGGGTGTTATATGCAACTAATGAATCATCGAACTTACATCAAAAACCAGGGATATACTGTATAGTGACTAACATAATAAAAAAACATTAAAAAAAAAAAAAGGTAGTGCTAATTTGTTCCACAATATAAAACCAGTATTTCCTGTTGGGCAGGTTTGAGGATCTCCTTAGGATATATCCCAAAGGATAGAATTTCTGAGTCAGTAGGTACATGTATACTCAACTTGATCTTTGCAATCGAGGGTACTTACTTTTTAACATTCCTGTGTACACTTAATTACTGCCACCATAACTGGTATAAAAATCTATCTTATTGGGGCACCTGGGTGGCTCAATGGGTTAAGCGTCTGCCCTTCTGCTCAGGTCATGATCCATGTCAGGCTTCCTGCTCAGCAGGGAGTCTGCTTCTCCCTCTCCCTCTGCTGCTCCCCCTGCTTGTGTGCTCTCACTCACATGCTGTCAAATAAATAAATACAATCTTTAAAAAAAAATCTATCTTATTGATGTTCTGTTTTTCTCGTATTGCTAGTGAGTTTAGGCTACTTTCATTTGCTTGTTTTGTGTCCTTATTGTTTTGAGTTCCTCTTCTGTAGGCCAGTTCATATTCTTGGCCTCTTTTCTACAAGGTTTGCTGAATTTCTATATTCTCATTCTCATCAGTCCTAGATATTTCAAATATTCTTTTCATATCTGTCATCTATCTATATTTGTTTTCAAGTTAACTTGTTGGAGTAAATAAATTTAATGTCATAAAATTAATATTTTTCCTTCACTTTGAAAATCAATAGTGAATCTATTAGTGAAACTTATTTGAGTACATGTCTGTGTAGGCCTAATAAGTCTGGGGTCTCCTCCATTTAAGAAAGTATTTAGTGGGAGACAGGAAGCAGACACAGGAGGAATGCGAAGAGCAAGCTAGATATTATTCAGCTTCCGACACTCGAGAGTAGGATTTTGCATCCAGACAGCAGCAGCCTTTCAAGACAAGACCATCAAAAGAGAATTTTTTAAAAATTATATTCTGTGCTACCATTTAACACATAATGGCTAATACTGGATGTTTTAGAATCTGAACTCTCCTCAAGTGTAGCAAGAATATCTCTGGATACCATTTAGTCTTATTTATTAGGTTGGAAGAAAGAGGTCATGACCTAGAAGAAAAGCTCACTACTTTTTGGCCTGTGAGATTTTGGTAAATGATGGGAGAAAAAGATAGAGTAGATCAGTGGTGTTTTACAGTTTTCCAGCTCTGAGTCATAAGTCAGAGAAAGGGAGTAACTTTAACAATAGAAACTACCTTGTTCCCACTACAGTTTGAGGCTTCGGGAATGAATCGCTTTGTGTTCCAACCTAGGTACATCAGGGACAGTAGTTGGTACAATGCCCTTTTTTTTTTTAAAGATTTATTTATTTGAGCAAGACGAAGAGTACCCAAGTAGGGGGAGGGGCAGAGGGGAAGAATCTCAAGCAGACTCCCCACTAAATGGGGAGCCCACTCAGGGCTGGATCCCATGACCCATGAGATCAGGACCTGAGCCCAAACCAAGAGTCAGACGTTTAACCAACTGAGCCACCCAGGCACCCCGTCTTTACTTTTCTAAAGTCATCTTGTTCCTGAAACAGATTTGGAACCTATATTAGCTGAGAACACTGACTGGGAAGTCGGTAGAGACTGCAGCATTGACATGGAGGCTGCAGAACAGACCTCCAGGAAGAAAACTGTATGGGAGACAAAGACGGAAATGAGGGGGGTTGGGTAAACCGCAGAGTTTTAAGGAAACTGAAGGAAGAGAGAGGGAAAGATGAGAGTCCAAGTTCCCTTGACCATTGCCAGGTAGAAGAAACACAAAAGACACTGGAGTTGCTACAAGACACCACACTTGAGGACTTCAACTCTTCCCCATTATATAAGATATACGTATATTACCAACCACATAGACAAATCTTAAGGAAAAAAAGCACAGGAGGCTCACAACTGAGACTGAATATTCTCATCCAAGAGAAACCAAACTCAACCAAATAAGTTAATGTTAACTCTCCACCCTACTCCACCACATTTCCACGCCAGCTGCTGGAGTCTTGAAAGGAAGACTAGGTCGGTTACAGACAAAATAAAGAAGCTGTTTTTTTCCTCTTGCACATCTGCGTGGCAGTGTGACTTAAACATTCCACTCTGTTTCATATAAATATAAGGCTACTCAAAGATTGTGACCGCTCAGTATTAAAAATACCTTTGTTTCACTTAGTTATTTAAAATTAGCTGTTCATACAATGTCATCTTTCATGAGGTCAGTTAAATCATATTTGAAACTGCCAGATGTTTCACCCTATGTTGACATGTTTGCCCAGTTGCATGCAAAACATCTGGCTGACTGGCTAAACTTTGCACTTTTTTACTGTATGTTTGATGTGATATAGACTCAGTCTAACACTTACAAACATCACAATATAATCCGACACAGCTGTGAATCATTTAACCCTGCTTTGGATCCCCTGGACCTCCATTTGTCTTCTGACGGTCTTTGCTGGAGCATGACCGTGCACAGTAGGAAAACTCAGCTCAGCTCTTAACATACATTGGAATGATACTAGTGCTCTGGGCGGAACTTTGTGAAGATGAGAATAGTATGCCACCTCACGTTCAAAGACGTCCACTAAAAACTTCACAAGTATGGCATTCAATTAAAATGCACCCTCGGAAGACATTCACTGGGGCAGATGTACTCTGAAGCATCACCTCCTAATTTAGTCCGGGAATATAAGTGAGAAACGGCAAGAGATATAAATATAAATCTAGACAAAACACTACAGACATGCCCAGAAGAAACTACAAATGCCCATATGTACCTCAGAGTCTATATCGAGAAGACTGAAAGCGATTCATCACATTGTCAGGGGACACTTTCTGAAACAGGAATCATTTTACTTTAGTGTGTGATGGCGGAAATAGTTCTGGAAGGTGGGTTTGGTCAGATATAACAAGTTATTACCACCAAAGTACCAGCTCACGTGATCATCATGAAGTATTATTTCAAAGTAAGACATTTATTTAAATGGCATTTTTTAATTTCAAAAGATATCTGACTAGTTACTGAAATAAAGTTTCATATATTTTATTCTAAATTTGCTCAATATAGACATGGAATAAAATCTCAAGTTCAATAGTATATATTGTTTTGCTAGAGCATGGATTTGATAGAATAAAATGCATATGACAACATACCCAGGTCTTTTATTAGTAAATAAATACAGTTTTTAATGGAGAAACTTTAATTTCATGATACTTTCACTCATTACTGCCTCTAGAACTAAATGTCTTTGAGTAATTAATTCAAATATAAAATATATTGACAATGCAAAAAATCATATAAAATATTACAGTGCTTTAGATTCTGAATGGATGCCACTTTTTAAAGCTGTCTATCATTAGAATCAAGTCTCTGGTACTTGGCTTTTTATTTTATTTATTTATGTATTTTACATCTTCCTGATATTTTTTAGAAAAAATATTAAGGAAAATAATTATTAAAGTGAGAAAAGATTGATAAGCAGTATAAAAACTGTTTCCTCATTTTGTTTTTTACTTAGGCATTTGCAGTTATACAGTATAAAATCTGTCCAATTCCTAAAATTTTTACATTATTTTTATGGACTGCTTCTAACACAAGTTAAGATTTTTGGTTCAATCCAAGATATACAGGATAAGAGTCATTAAGGCACTTGGAGGCATTAAGTGTAATGTAAAAAACAAGTCAAGAAAATTTGAACTGAGGGTCTCATGACCTCATAACTACCAGAATAGCCATTGTTTCTAATTGAATATGCAACTGCCCCACCATATTTGATTAATGATGTGTACTTGTATAAATGTCCTTGGCTGTGTCATCATTCCCATCTTACATCTTAAATCAAATTAATCATTTTCTATGTTCCTTTTCCATGTTTCATCTCTAGGTTAAGATTGGTCTCCATAAGCCAAAAATAAATTGAAATAGGATGTGCTGGAAATGTTTGATGCATATCCTTGAATCCTACAAAATTCACCTCATGATATCCTTTTACATTTCCAGATTTTTTTGTATAGGCGATCTAGAGGCTTGGTTCACATGACCTACCCAGTCAGAAGCTCATAGATCAATGGTCCAGCAATTAAATGTTTTTGATTATACTCTCTCAAAACAGAGTCAAGAGAGCTCTCCATTGCTTACATATGCATGTCCAGAATAATAATGGGATATAATGGGAAATAAGCCACATTCGGAAAGTCAGTATTTAAATGTATATTCAGAGCACTGCTATTAAAATCAATAATCATGGGGTGCCTGTGTGGCTCAGTAGTTTAAGTTTCTGCCTTCTGCTCAGGTCATGGTTCTGGGGTCCTGGGATTGAGCCCCAAGTCAGTCTCCCTGCTCAGCAGAGAGTGTGCTTCTCCCTGTGCCCCTCCCCCTGCTCGCTCTCTCTTGCTCTCTCTCATACTCTCAAATAAATAAAATCTTTAAAATAAAATAATCATTTTACATGTTACTTTCTTAACACTTTATACAATCACTGTAAATGAGTTTTTTAATTGAGAATTATAAAAAGCCACCATTTTAAGATAATTTATTTTCAGCCACACTTGGCAACCTATGAAATTGGGGAAAAAAAAAAAACAACAACTTTAAGTATGCAAGTATTACACAAGCTTTTAGACTATGAAATAGTAAAACATTCAAATTTCCCAAATATTAACTGCAAATAATTTTAAAATATGGTTAATTTTTTTAGGGTAAATTGAGAAAGAGTTCTGCCACAGCAGTAGAACATATTTAACTTGGAAAAAGAAAAACTGCCTTTTTATTTTTAAATAAGAGTTTTCTGTTTTAGAGCAGTGGTACTTGGCTGTTTCAACGTAGATCTGTTTGATTACAAATCCAAAGAAAATGTTCTCAGAACAGTCTACTTGTTTGCTCTAGGTTTAGAACTTGATGTAAGCCTCATTCGGTTGGTGAAAGCTTACTTTCACAAAGATTTCATGTTCGCAAATAACACCAGGAAACGATCCCAGTGAGAAAATTATACAAAGTCGTATTCATGGCTAGGTTTGGCTTAAATTGGTAAAATGATGATACTGAACTGTTGCTGTGTATTAAATGCACAGCAGAGTTTAATTGCTCTAAATTAAAGTAAATACCATTCTTAAATCTACTCTGTGAGTCTTTTCATGCTACTTTTTCTTTCTTTTTTTTACTGAGGACGTAAGTATTATTTCAAAATTATTTATTCCAAAGAGTCTAATTCAAATAGACCTTTTGGGGCCGTAATATTTCATTACAGGATTAATGCCATGTCCACTCTGTGAGCTCCATGAGCTCAATGAACTTAGAAACCTCCTTTTATTCGTCTTTGTATTCAAAAAAATGATCCAGACAACTTTTCATTTAGATGCTTGTTAAATTCTTTAAATTCAATTAGCCAACTTACAGAACATCATTAGTTTCAGATGTAGTGCTCAATAATTTATCAGTTTCATATAACATCTAGTGCTCATTACATCACATGCCTTCTTTAATGCCCATAACTAATTACCCCATCCTCCCACACCTCCCCTCCAGCAACCGTCAGTCTGTTTCCTGTAGTTAAGAGTCTCTTGCGGTTTTTATCCCTCTCTGACGACTTTCCATTCTTTTTACCCTCCCTTCCCCTACAGTCCTCTGTCCTGTTTCTTATATCCCACATATGAATGAAACCATATAATTATCTTTCTCTGATTGACTTACTTCGCTCAGCATATTACCCTCCAGTTCCATCCACATCCTTTCTGATGACTGAGTAATATTCCATTGTGTATATATACCACATCTTCTTTACCCATTTTTCTGTCGATGGACATCTTGGCTCTTTCCAGTTTGGCTATTGTGGAGATTGCTGTATAAACATTGGGGTGCATGTGCCCCTTCGGATCACTACATCTGTATCTTTGGGGTAAATACGTAGTGCAATTGCATTAGTGTCATAGGGTAGCTCTATTTTTAACTTCTTGGGGAACCTCCATAGTGTTTTCCATAGTGGCTGTGTCAGCTTGCATTTCCACCAACAGTATAAGAGGGTTTCCCTTTCTTCACATCCTCACCAAAAATTGCTGCTTCCTGTCTTGTTAATTTTAGCCATTCTGACTGGTGTGATGTGAGATCTCATGCGGTTTTGATTTGTATTTCCCTGATGCGAAGTGATATGGAGCATTTTTTCATGTGTCTGTTGGCCATTTGTATGTCTTCTTTGGAGAAATCTATTCATGTCTTCTGCCCATTTCTTGACTGAATTATTTGTTCTTTGGGGGTTGAGTGTGATAAGTTCTTTGTAGATCTTGGATACTAGCCCTTTATCTGATATACCATTTGCAAATATCTTCTCCCATTCTGTAGGTTGCCTTTTAGTTTTGTTGACTGTTTCTTTTGCTGTGCAGAAGATTTTTATGCTTGTTAAATTATTAGTTGACTTTAGTAGTCTTTATGTCAAGAAGGCATAGAATCACGGAGATGAAGTTTATAATAATCCAGACTTTTGGAGTTGCAAGTAGCCAAAAATACAACTAAAACTACTTTAAGTAAATAAGGAAATTACTGATTTCATGTAATTGAACACCCCATGAGTATGCCTGACTTCAGACATGCCNACGGGAGCTGAAGTGTACCATTGTTTTATCCTGATGGGTATTGCTATATGATTTACCCAAAGACTGTTCCTACTGNGGATACTAGCCCTTTATCTGATATACCATTTGCAAATATCTTCTCCCATTCTGTAGGTTGCCTTTTAGTTTTGTTGACTGTTTCTTTTGCTGTGCAGAAGATTTTTATGCTTGTTAAATTATTAGTTGACTTTAGTAAGTCTTTATGTCAAGAAGGCATAGAATCACGGAGATGAAGTTTATAATAATCCAGACTTTTGGAGTTGCAAGTAGCCAAAAATACAACTAAAACTACTTTAAGTAAATAAGGAAATTACTGATTTCATGTAATTGAACACCCCATGAGTATGCCTGACTTCAGACATGCCTGGATCTAGGAATTCCAATGATGTCACCTGAATACTCTTTATATTTCTAAGGTATGATTCTTTTTACCTATTTATCTCTTTCCCACTGGTAGGATGGGAAAAAAGTAGCCTCAATTAACCACCCTCCCAGCTTATATGCAAAAGTAATTGTAACTGTCTTGAGAGCAGAAGCACAAAAGTCCTGATGAGTACTCAGTTTGGCATTGCTTGAAAAATGTGCCCATCCCTAAATCGATCACTGCCCAGGTAGATGGGCTGACAGCAATATACGTTCTACTCTTAGAACTCATCCACTCTCTACTTTTTTAAATAAGGAAACTGAAGCCAGGAAATAAATTACTTCACTGGGTGTGATACAGTAAGTTACTAGCATAGTTAGCTAAAATAACTGCAACAATCAGCTAGGTTGCATAGAAGACACAGCATTTATCTACCTTTATCAATATGATATACATGTTCAAAATATTAAAATAGTTAAACAGGGTTTAATTTTATTGTGATTTGTTAAAGTTCAACTTGGCATTTGTCTGAAAGTATTTCTTAAGCAACCATTTCTGTTTGGCATTTATTTGAGCATAAATAAAGATGTTAGAACTAAAAACTCTAACACAAACTACCAAGCCAATAGAATAAGTTTCCAACTAGTTCTATGATGGATTTCCTGAAGTAGGTTAAAATAAAAATATTTGTATTTTTAATCATTCTTTTTGTACTTACACTCTAACATTCTTAACAGACTATTGCCATCACAAGTATGTGAATAAAGTAACTAATAATGATTTAATTTTCACCTGACCTAAAATCCATAGTTCTTTTGACTGCTAAGAAGTTCTACACATTTTAGTGCATATTCACCTCCTTTGACACTGCTCCCTTTCTTTCACCTCTTCATCCACCCCAATCCAAACTTCCTATGACTTGAGGGTGACTTCCAAAAATACCTTCAATATAGCACAATGAAATACATTTAGTGATAAGGAAGAGGCAGCTGGGAAATTTAAACCTAGATTTAATATAAAAATGTATTCCTTTAAAACCTATAATCTTTGAGGAAGATGAGCTAGATATTTGAATTTGAGCTTTCCAGAAGCCAATAGAAAGAGGAAAACTAGCTATGAGTCACAATATCTAAGATATGATAATTAATTATCATTATTGCTTACTAGTTCCTAAGAGCCATGCCATCTTCAGGCAAGAATATCTTTTCCTTCAATTCTCTCTGTCAATAGTAGGGGGAGAAATACATACATTTTACCCAACATGTTATCAAATTATAATTTACAAGATTTAAAAAGGGGAGCTGAAGTGTACCATTGTTTTATCCTGATGGGTATTGCTATATGATTTACCCAAAGACTGTTCCTACTGACCCTGATTTCCAAAGTTATATTAAGGGGAAAGTTGTTCACAAGCATCACTGACATAGGATCTATATAGAAACAATCAAGTTAGTCCATAATCAACTGCTGTCCCACAGAATCAACAGACCAAGAAAAGTGCAATGAAAGCTTTAAAAAAATCAATGCCATTCCTAATAGATTCCTTCACATTGTGACAAAGAATATAGCAGACTCAATAGTAGAATAGCTATTCTTAAGACCTTACATCCATGCTTTCACATACAATATTGGTCTGGAAGACCCCAAACTGAAAATTTTATATATATGCATTTACATGTATTTACGTGTGTGTGTGTGTGTGTGCGTGGTGTGTGCCTGTGTGTGCCCATATTGTAAACATTGTTAAGGTACAAAAGTTAGCAAGAATGACCTACCTTTCCAAAAAAAGCAAGGAATTTTTCTGGGACACACCCATTATTGTTAGATTTTTAAATCAACTGTATTTATTGTCCTAAGACGTAAGAATAAGTCTTGACAATGTCTGTTTGTGTTGAGCTTGGTTTGTAAAGCTGACAAAAACCTTTTAAAATCAACTCAGAGTTGAGCTTCTAAATTTTTATTCAACAAATTGATACCAAAAAATCCATGATGCAGAATCTGTCCTTATTATTGGATTAAAAACCAAGTTTATTTATTTATTTTTAAACATTTTTTTTAAAGATTTTATTTTTTTAGGGATGCCTGGGTGGCTTAGTGGGTTAAGTATCTGCCTTCGGCTTAGTCATGATCCAGTCCCACATCAAGCTCCTTGCTCACCAGGGAGCCTGTTTCTCCCTCTTCCTGCCACTACCCCTGTTTGTGCTTTGTCTCTCTCCCTCTCTCTCTCTGACAAATAAATAAAACCTTTAAAAGAAAAATAAAGATTGTTTTAAAGAATCTCTACACCCAAGGTGGGACTCCAAATTACAACCCTGAGATCAAGAGTCACACGTTCTACTGACTGAGCCAGCCAGGCACCCCAAAATACCAAGTTTAGATCCTATGACATGAATAGTTTTTCAAAGCCCTTATTTGTTTTTTATCAATATACATGTATAAATACAACTTTATATAAATCCATAAATGTGATCATATAATACACAATTTTTATTGTATTCTAATTTGGCTATTTTTGTGTGTGTTGGACAACACATTTTCCTTCTTATTATGTTCCTTTCTAACACTCAGGTGAGCTTCATATTCACTCGTTCTTCAGAGAATAACATACAGGTATCAACAGGGATCATTTTTTTGTGTGTTACAAAAGCAGATACATGGACTTATTTTTCTGAATCTTAATTTTTTCAATCAATGACACCAAAGAAAGTCAATCTGGTTGGCTCCTATCCATTATTTTTAATGGTGGTATAATATTTGATACTAGTGTATCAATTTTTTAAGCATTTCCCTACCAATTGATATTCACTTTGTATCTTCTGTGTGTGTGTGTGTGTGTGCGTGTGAGTGATTATATAAAATTTTGCAATAAACATCTTTGGGTATATATCCTTATTTAGTGGTATTTCTATAAAATAGTTTTCTGGGAAAAGGACTGTTAGGGTTGGGGATATGGTTAATATATACATATACCCTTAATATAGAAAGAACACTTTCCAAAAAATCTCTAACAATTGACATCTTCACCAGCAATAAAATTTGACATGCCTCTTCCTATATTCCCAACAGCAAGATGTGTATCTTGTGGGATATTTTGTTTTGCCAATCTAACTAGTATAGCACGCTACTTTACCGTAAATTCAATTTTCACTTCACTGATTTCTAGTTCTATTCAATATTGTTCTTATCACCAGATTCTGTGTCCTCCAAGATTTTCTTGCATGATTTTTATATTTTTTCATTTAAATTTGTATTTCATTTTTAATTTGTTTTTAAATATTATGCAAGATCGGAATCCAATTTTATTTTCTCCCTGATGGATAACCAGTTGTTCCAGAACCACTCATTTTAGATCCATTTTATTCTCACTCCCTTAGTTTTTTAATTATTAAGTTGTCAAAAATATGAGTATTGGTTTCTAGTACTGGCATTTTGTATTACTTTGCTATTTTTTTGACATTTTGATATATGTTTGGTTACAGTAATTTAACAGTATACTTAGATACCAAAAAAGACAAGTCTCTACCCTTTCCTTGGGGTTTTTGTATGTTGTCTCAATTATATTCACGCACTTATTCCTCCGCGTGATATTCTCCCACTTAATACCTAAAGGGATTCAAGACTAACACAAAATATCTATTACTTTTAATATGGTATATGTCCCAACTTAATATGTTTAAATATATTTTATATAGTTGGTGGTCATTAGAAAGATCCATGTAAGTGACTTGGATGCTCAAATGGAAGAAATATTTCACATCGGAAATCACGATGATAAAAGTAAGATTTAGCAAACATATCCACGAAGAAAAATAGGACTTAAAAAGAGAAAGAATTACATTATAGAAAAAAGCTCACTGATTATTAAAATGGCTTACCTATTTCTAAGATTGGTAAAATATTCTTATATCTAGGTACATCTGGAGAAAGCCCCTATTACCTAAGATAAAAAGAAAATCTTAGAAGCTTCCAGACTGAATAAAATTTCTTACAGCAGATAATTAGGCTGGTATCAACTTCATATCTGTTTTACTAGAAATTAGGAGATACCGGAATAGTGTCTATTGCATCGATTACCACGAGAAAGGAAATACACTGTAAACCAATACTGTATACATGGAAGAATTCAGAGAGCAAAACCTTCCACTTCCCTATGGGACAAAGGAGACAACAGCAGACCACACTCCCACTGGGGAGAAAAAAATTAAAAATTAAATTAACAAACATAAAGCATCTTTCAGAAGACAGCAGAGAGCTGCTAATGCAGTGATAACTAGAGAGGATAAGATCCCAGAGAGGGGAGAACCTCTAAAAGATGACCTGATTTATGCAGCTGCTATGAGTTGCAGAGCAGGAGTATTTGCCAACAGGAGCCAAACAATAGGCGGAGAGGTATGTCCCTGTGGGCATAGAAAACCAAATGTCCTAATTGTCTCTCAAAATATTTGCTGAATCCTTGGTCTGTATATGGTTGAGGAAGGGCTTAAAATATAAGAAGAAAACCTTTGAAAAGCAATATATCACAATCGATAGTCTCAAGAGATAAACATCAGAGTTTAAAATCTGTCAGAAGGAGGTACCAGAGAAAATAAACAAGACTCTTATTTGAACCTCTGGATGACCAGGGTAACCAGAGCTAAGTGTCCCTCATCCAGATCATCCTTCAGGTTTTCCTCAGTCTCATTCTTGATTGGGCTTAAGGTGTTCAGCCACAGCTCTTTCTCTACCAGATGGACAGTAAACCTATAAGAAAATAATATAGTCTGCTGCATCTATAATTTTCATTCCCCAATCAAGCAAAACTTAGTAGATATATGAAAATATGAAACCATATAACTAAAATCTAAAAGAAAAATAGATCCTAAGTATCCAATGTATACAATATGGTAATAACTAACCACTCATAAGAAAAAAAATCATATTAATTGCAATGTTTAATTCTATAAGATTTATATGTGTGTGGGGGGGTGTTACATTTAAAATACATTTCTGAGATAGTAATCCTCTTAAAGAAGCACAAGTATTGTCAAGCTAATCAATATCTGATTGTATTACCTTTTATCCATGACCCAACCTCTTCTATATGCCTTCCCGTTTCCTCTCCATAAACTTCCAAACTCTACTCAAAATCTCATTGAATAGGAATATCCAGACCACATGTCACTTCAGAACCTAACCATTTTCTTCATTGCATGAAAATTGGTTTATTGTGATATCATTGGCATAAAGATGGGGTTGTTAACTGAAATAACCAAAAATGGAGCTTGTATATATCTTTCACAGTCTAAATATTGGCTCTTTTTTGTAGACTTTGGCTATATTCTTGGCTCATCACTTCCTTGTGATCATCAGAATGCCATAATTTAATAATTTTTTCTCCTTAATCTGTTTGACTTTATAAATTTCATGTTGACCCAAACAGTTTCTTTCTGCCAAATTATACACACCTAATTCTACTGACTTCACACTTCTCAATGTCTAATGAATAGGACATAAAGTATTTACATTTTATGAACAGAAATTGTACCAAAGTAAGAACCTCCTGCATGTTAATTTATTTTTTCCTATTTTAACAGACTAAATTTTCATCTTGATCAGTTCATCCTGTCAGAAATATCTACAATTGAGAAGATCATATGTGGCCTCAACAAAAAAATTTTTCTAGTTAAAATAAGCAAAATTCAGCACATTAACCATTTTAAAGTATACAGTTTAGTAGTATCAGATATATTCACACTGTTGTGAAAGAGATTTTTAGAACTTTTTACCTTGCAGATCTGAAATTCTGTATCTGTTTAGTGACTCCTTTTTCCCCCCTCCTCTCCAACCTCTGGCAACCATCATTCTACTTTCTATATACATGAATTTGATTTATATTGACATATAAGTGGAATCATAATTTGTTTTTAATTAGCTTAATTCACTTAACATAATGTCCTCAAGTTTCACCCATGCTGTAGCATGTGACAGCGTTTCCTTCCTTTTAAAGGCTGAATAATATTCCATTAAATATACATACTACATTCTGTTTAACTACACATCAATTAACGGACATTTGGATTGCTACCACTCCTGGCCATTATGAATAGTGCCACTATGAACATGAGTATGCAAGTATCTTTTCAAGACCCTGCTCTCAATTATTTGCAATATATATTGAGTTTTCTGGATCATATGATAGTTCTATTTTTAACTTTTTGAAAAACCTCCATACTGCTTTTCCATAGCAGTTGCACCATTTTACAATCCCATCAACAGTGCACAAGGCTTCCAATTTCTCCTACATCCTCACCAATGTTTGTTATTTTCTGTTGTTTTGACAGTAGCCATCCTAATGGGTCTGAGGTGATAGATCAATGTGGTTTTGATTGGTATCTCCCTGGTGATTAGTGATACTTAGCAGCTTTTCATTTGGTTATTGGCCAGTTGTATACCATCTTTGGAGAAATGCTATTCAAGCTCTTTGCCCATTTTTTAATTGAATTATTTGATTTTTTTGTTATTGAGTTGTAGAATATGTATATTCTGGATATTACCCCCTTATCATATATAGGATTTCCAAATATTTTCTCCCATTCCATAGGTTACCTTTCCATCTGTTGATTGTATCTTTTGGTGCACAAAGGCTTTTAAATCTGATGTCAATCCATTAGTCTGTTTTGCTTTTGTTGCTCTTGCTTTTGCTGTCACATCCAGGAACTCATTGTCATATTCAATATCATGAAGATATTCCCCTATGTTTTCTTCTGGGAATTTCATAGTTTTAGGTCTTTAATCTGTTTTGAATTAATTTTTTCAATATCATATAAAAGTCCAATTTCATTCTTTTGCACATATTCAGTTTTCCCAACACTATTTGTTGAAAGGACATTACTTTCCCCATTGAATGATCTTGTCACCCTTATTGAAGATCATTTGACCATATACCCAAGGGCTTATTTCTATTGTATTCCATTGGTCTATGTATTTGTCTTTATGCCAATACTACACTATTTTAGTTACTATAATAAATATAAGATCATGTCATCTATGAACAGTGATAATTTTACTTCTTTCTTTCCAATTTGTATGCCTTTTCTTTTTCTTGACCAATTTCTCCACTACCTCAAAGTTTGTTCTACCTTCCAGGTGTTTGGTTGGTTGGCCAGGTTAGCTTTTGTGACTTGTTAATTATTTGGCTTTTAATATCATTGTTGTGTGTGTTAATGATACCAATGATCATTATTATTGAACAAATCATCAGATTAGTAAGACCTATCTCTGCCAATATATCTGGTTTTAAAATCAGCAATTTAATGCTAGAATATGTAAAGAGAGTCTTTTCCCATGAAGAACAAAAATAATTTCTGAATTATTGTGGAAATATTTTACATATGGGAAAGAATAATGAATAGTATAATGAACCTCCTTGTACTCATCACCAACTGAAACAATCCTGGACGATCTTATTTCATCTATATTCCATCCATTTCTCTCTAATTCCATATTATTTTGACTCCCAGCTATCATGTCAATTTAGCCACAGATATTTCAAAATATATCTGAAGGGGATATTAAGTACAATACCATAATTATACTAAAGTTTTAAGCACTTCCTCTTTAATACTGCCAAATATTCACTCTATGTTCAATTTTCTGGATTATCTCAAAATTTTTTAGGTTGGTTGTTCAAATCAGTATAAGATTTATGTTGCAATTAGTTATTATATCTCTTAAATTTTGAATGCTCTGTTAAGTTCCTCCTGTCTCTAGTTTTCTTTACAATTTATCTATTTTTTTAAAAATTGCATCAGTTGTCCCAGAGGAGTTTTCCATAGGACAAATTTTACTGATCACAGTCCAGTGGTATTGCTTGACATGTACGTTCTCTCTATATCTATTTTAAATTGTTAGCAAGATCTAGAAATTTGATCAGATGAAAAGTTAAGGGGTCTTTGTTTTGTTTTTGTCAAAAATATTTCACAAATGCCCTTGGATACTTTCATTCAAAGGAATTTTTTCTGATTTTTCTCTAAGAAATAGTTTTATTCTGCTTTAGTTATTAAAAGCAAATAATCCTTTACCATCACATAACACTTTTTAATTTTGAAATTACTTTTATGTACACAAATACACTGATCTTTACTATATCCCTTTCAAGTAGGTGTTAGGTCCAGGATTTGATTTTATCTGAGTACAAACTAATAAATTGACCTGTTATTATTCATGAATGCTGGCAGAAAACAGAGTCCTGGGTCAGAGAACAAGGAATGTATTACTCATAGCACAACAATCAGCATGAACATCAGCACATATCTGTTCCTTTCTTTTTCTTCTAAGTCCCATGTGAGTGGCATGGAATGGCCCAAATGGATTCTATACATGCAGTGGGTTTCTGTCATAGCTGAGTAACACTTAGCTTGGGGGATCCCCAAATTTATAGCAAGCAGTAAGCAAGCATGCTCTTTTGGCCAGAAGAGGAATAATTCTCTCCTCTCTCGAGTTCACCAGGTACATAAACAACCTTGAAAAATGTCCAATGGAAGAGCGATCAAAACCTTGCAGGCACACACAGAAAGACAAGTAGAATTGCTGTAGGCCCAAGGAGGAATATTATCTCCCAACAATAGATATGACAGACTGTTTTCTTATATTTCCAGTGAGGATATTAAGAGTCCATGTGAATTAGGGTCACATAAATAAACAGCAAAGCCAGGAATAAAACTCAAGCCTTCTGACCTGTACCATGTACACCGTTAAAGAGGGAACTGAAAACAAAAAATCACCTTATCGCAGGGAAGTAATAAGGAAGCTCTTCTTTGGGATTTAAATGTAGGGGAAAACGAAAAAAAAAATAACCCTATGGCTAAATTAAACATTTCCAATTTGCATTATTAGTATAATACAGGAACCTCCAAGATGATGTCTGTGCTCCTAAAAGAAACAAATATAAAGCAATTGCTAGAAAACCACACCATCAATTAAATGTCACAGAATTACTCAAATTCAAGTCCCAAGAAATATGGGCATAGAGGTGAAAATACAAAATACACAAGGAAATAACTCATCATAAGCCAGAGACAGCAACCATNCAGTAAAGTGGCAGGATGCTAAATGAATACCCAGAAATCAGTAGGAGTTTCTTATAAGAACAGCAAACTTGCAGAAAGAGAATTAAAAAAAAAAACCGCCATTTACAATTTCACCAAAAAGAATAAAATGCCTAGGAATAAACTTAACCAAAGAGGTAAAAGACTTGTATTCTGAAAACTGTAAAACATGGGTAAAAAAAATTGAAGATGACACAAATGGAAGGATGTTTCACTGCTCACGGATTGAAAGAATTAATATTGTTAACATGTCTGGATCACCCAAAGCAATCTGCAGAGTCAGTGCAATCTCTANAAAGAAACAAATATAAAGCAATTGCTAGAAAACCACACCATCAATTAAATGTCACAGAATTACTCAAATTCAAGTCCCAAGAAATATGGGCATAGAGGTGAAAATACAAAATACACAAGGAAATAACTCATCATAAGCCAGAGACAGCAACCATGAAAGAACTTTATTTAATAGAACAATTTGATAGAGACCATAAGAATCTTTAAAATGTTTAAAACAAAAATTCAAGAGCATAAGAAATAAATGAGACATAATAGATAACTATTTGAAAAACACTAAAACTTCAAAAAGTAGGAAGGACACTGTCATGAAAAATAAAATCTAAGTTATGGGATAGTTTCAGGTCAGAAAAAAATTAAAAAGAATAAACTAAAAGATGAACTTAAAGGAATTCTCAAAACTTAATACAGCAAGTTAAAGAAATGGAGCATGTGAAAGAGATTTGCAGGCATGGCAGATAGAGTGGAAACATTCAATGTTCCCACAATAAGAAATCCCAATTGAGAGTAGGAGATGAGATAAAAATTTTCTGGACTTAATGAAGCAATGTAAATCCTCAAATTTATATATCTCAACTAAAAATAAATCAAAACCTATACATATCACAGTGATATAAAAAATGACAAGATTCATCATCCATGCATGATAAAAAACCCAACAAAATGGGGCTAGAGGAAACATACCTGAACGTAATAAAGGCCACGTATGAAAAACCTAGAGCTGATATCATACTCAATGGTGAAAA
>NC_048224.1:123902531-123902746 GCF_002007445.2 Ailuropoda melanoleuca
CTCCCCTGCTGTGTTCCTTCTCTTGCTGGCTGTCTCTCTGTCACATAAATAAATAAAATCTTTAAAAAAAAAACAACAACAACAGTATGGTACTGGCATAAAAATAGACACATAGGTCAATGAAACAGAATAGAGAGCCTGAAAATAAACCCACACTTATATGGTCAATTAATCTACAACAAAGGAGGCAAGAATATACTGTGGGGAAAAGACAA
>NC_048224.1:123910640-123920882 GCF_002007445.2 Ailuropoda melanoleuca
GAAATCCCAATTGAGAGTAGGAGATGAGATAAAAATTTTCTGGACTTAATGAAGCAATGTAAATCCTAAAATTTATATATCTCAACTAAAAATAAATCAAAACCTATACATATCACAGTGATATAAAAAGTGACAAGATTCATCATCCATGCATGATAAAAAACTCAATAAAATGGGGCTAGAGGAAACATACCTGAATGTAATAAAGGCCACGTATGAAAAACCTAGAGCTGATATCATACTCAATGGTGAAAAACAGAGATTTCCTTTTAAGGCCAGGACCAAGACAAGGATGTCACTCTTGCCACTTTTATTTAACATAGTACTAGAACTTATAGCCACAACATGGGAGGCGTGGGTGGCTCAGTCGGTTAAGCATCTGCCTTTGGCTCAGGTCATATCTCAGGGTCCTGGGATCAAGTTCCACATCAAGGNGAGTTCCACATCAGGCTCCTTGTTCAGTGGGGAGCCTACTTCTCCTTCTCCCTCTGCCCCTTCCCACTGCTTGTGCACTCTCTCTCTCTCTGACAAATAAATAAAATCTTTTAAAAAATAGAAGTTATAGCCACAACAATCAGACAAGAGAAAGAAGAGGCATCTATATTGGTAAAGAACAATTTAAACTGTCACCATTTGCGGATGACATGATACTATACATAGAAAATCCTAAAGACTCCACCAAAAAAGTACTAGAAATAATAAACAAATTCAGTAAAGTGGCAGGATGCTAAATGAATACCCAGAAATCAGTAGGAGTTTCTTATAAGAACAGCAAACTTGCAGAAAGAGAATTAAAAAAAAAAACCGCCATTTACAATTTCACCAAAAAGAATAAAATGCCTAGGAATAAACTTAACCAAAGAGGTAAAAGACTTGTATTCTGAAAACTGTAAAACATGGGTAAAAAAAATTGAAGATGACACAAATGGAAGGATGTTTCACTGCTCATGGATTGAAAGAATTAATATTGTTAACATGTCTGGATCACCCAAAGCAATCTGCAGAGTCAGTGCAATCTCTATCAAAATACCAACAGCACTTTTCACAGAATCAGACTACTAAAATTTGTGTGGAACCACAAAAGTCCCGGACTAGCCAAAGCAATTCTGAGAAAGAAGAACAAAGCTGGAGATATCACCATCCCAAATTTCAAGATATACTACAGAGCTGTAGTAATCAAAACAGTATGGTACTGGGGCACCTGGGTGGCGCAGTCGTTAAGCATCTGCCTTCGGCTCAGGGCGTGATCCCAGTGTTCCTGGATCTAGTCCCACATCAGGCTCCTCTGCTGGGAGACTGCTTCTTCCTCTCCCACTCCCCTGCTGTGTTCCTTCTCTCACTGGCTGTCTCTCTGTCACATAAATAAATAAAATCTTAAAAAAAAAAAAACAACAACAACAGTATGGTACTGGCATAAAAATAGATACATAGGTCAATGAAACAGAATAGAGAGCCTGAAAATAAACCCACACTTATATGGTCAATTAATCTACAACAAAGGAGGCAAGAATATACTGTGGGGAAAAGACAAATGGTGCTGGGAAAATTGGACAGCTAAAGGCAAAAGAACAAAACAGGACGACTTTCTTACACCATACAAAAAAGTAAACTCAAAGTGGACGAAAGACCTAAATATGACCTAAATATGACATCTAGCAGATAAAAATCTTAGAAGATAAACACAGGCAGTAAATTCTCTGACATCAGCCATAGCAACTTTTTTCTATATATGTCTCCTAGGGCAAGGAAAACAAAAGTGAAATTCAACTATTGAGACTGCATCACAATAAAAAGATTTTGCATAGTAAAGGAAAGCATGAAGAAAATAAAAAGACAGTGTACTGCATGTGGGAAGATGTTTGTGAATGATGTATCTGACAAGAGGTTAATATCCAAAATACATAAAAACTTATTTAACTCAACACCAAAAAAACAAACAATTCAAATCAAAAATCAGCAGAGGACCTGAATAGACATTTTTCCAAAAAAGACGTACAGATGACCAACGGACACATAAAAAGATGCTCAACATCACTCATCATCAGGAAAATGCAAATGAAAACCACAATGAGATATCACTTCACACCAGTTAGATTAGCTAAAATTAAGAAGACAGGAATCAAGTATTAGCAATGTTGTAAAGAAAAAAGAACCCCTGTACACTGTTGGTGAGAATGTAAATTGGTACTACCACCATGGAAAACAATATGGAGGTTCCTCAAAAAAATAGGAATACCATATGATCCAATAATCCCACTATTGTATATTTATCCAGAAAAAATGAAAACACTAATTCAAAAAGAGACATGCATCCCTATGTCTATTGCAGCATTATTTACAATAGCCAAGACATGGAAGCAACCTAAGGGACAATAAATAGATGACTTGATAAGGAAAATGTGGCATATGTATTGGAATACACACACACACACACACACACACACACACACACACACACAAACACTGCCACCATAAAAAAAGGAGATCATGCCATTTGAGACAACATGGATGGACTTAAAGGGTATTATGCTAAATGAAATAAGTCAGACTGAGAAAGACAAATACCATGATTCCACCCATAAATGGGGTCTTAAAAAATAAACAAAAAGCAGAATCAGAATTATCACACAGAGAACAAACTGATTGCTGCCAGAGAGGAAGGGTGTAGAGGTTGGGCAAAATGGGTGGAAGGGGGATGGAGATACAGGCCTCCAGTTGTGGAACGAGTAAGTCACAGAAATAAAAAGCAGAGCATAAGGAATAGAGTCAGTGATATTGTAATAGTGATGTAATGAGACAGATTGTAGTTCTATACTTGTGGTGAACACAGAATAATGTATAGACTTGTCAAATCATTAAGCAGTACACCTGAAACTAATGTAACATTCTGTGTCAACTGTACTCAAAAAAAGAGAGGTTTTAAAGGCAACCAGAAAAAAACAGATTACCTATGAAGAACTTAGAGAAACAAATATATTCATCAGCAAAAATTGATTCCAGAAAATAATGTAATATTTTCAAGCTGAGATAAAAATTATTAAAATAAATCTTATAAGATGCATAATCATTCAAAAGTGAGAGGAAAAGATATAGTCTTTCTTATTTATAAAAATCTGTAAATACCACTCAGATCCACACTGAAAAAAGAAATGGTATGGACAAAGTAAATCAAACCAGATGGAAGGACAAAGATTGAGTAATTTGTTAACTCCTTCAACAAAGATTTATTGAGCATCTTCTATGTGCCGGGTGTTTGTCTTGCTACTGAGATTATAACTGTCCTCAAAGCAATAATGCCTATTATTTTCCCTAACTGAAATGACTAAATCATGTAATTGTAAAGTGGGTTGTTTTATAATTTTGATGTCCTTTCATAGTACAGTTTAAAAGCATGGTCAATATTTTTCTTTCCAGTCTCTTAACCATCACAGCCTGTGTTAAGCATGAACTTTACCTCTCACGCTGAACCAATATACAGATGGTCCCTGACTTACAGTGGTTCAACTTATAATTTTTCAACCTCCTCTTTGGAGACATTGGGTAGAGAGAGTAAGCCCAGCTCTGAGTCAGCCATGTGATCACAAGAGTAAACAACCCATATGGTGACAAACATTCTGTACCCATACAACTATTCTATTTTTCACTTTCAGTACAGTATTTAATAAATTACACAAGATAGTCAATACTTTATTATAAAATAGGCTTTGTGTTAGATGATTTTGCCCCACTGTAGGTTAAGTGTTCTGAGCCTCTTTAAGGTAGGCTAGACTAAGCTATATTGATATTAGATGTATTAAACGCATTTTCAACTTATGATATTTTCAATTTACTATGAGTTTTTTGGGATATAACCCCATTGTAAGTCAAAGATCTGTACTTCCTCTTATGAAACAATAAATGCTATGTAATCCAACTATTTAATCCCTTAGAACCACAAACTGAATTTTCCAGTACAATGCTCTCATCCTACCAGAATTCAGCAAATACTCCTCAAACTGAATTCAATTTGAATTTAATTAGACTGATCCAAGTGTATCTGTCCTTAATCAATGGCAAAAATAAAGGTAGAGCAAAAGGAATAGAAAACAGTATAAACATTCTAGAGTTGAATTTGGGACTGAAGAAAGACAAAGACATTTCCAAAAGCATCCACCTTCCCTCCACTCTTTTGGTATTCTTAGAGACAATCTTAGATGGATAGCACATATAAAAATAGCTCACACCTGAAGGGTTAGATCACAAAGAACAAACAGATCAAAAGCAGGATGTGGCTCTGCATTTTATAATGTCTAAAGAGAGAAAGGTTTCTTGGTTCATTAACCATACATCACTCATTACTTCCAAATATTACAAGTGCATGACATCGTCTTTGTCCTTGAAAAAAAAAACAGCTGTAATTTGACTAAATCTGTCATCGGTGTTGCTAAATGACAAGTAAGAAAATTACACAGCTGATGTAACTGTGTGGCTTAACTCTTTTTAAAGTAACTCTTTACAGAATAACAGTACGAGTTCTATCTTTATACGGAGGACAGAATCTTAGGACAGAGGGATGGGATCGCAGATGGTCAGGATTTACCACCCAACACTTACCCCTGGCTGTTAAGCAGAAATGAGATTCAAATAATTATGATTTAGGACAATAGTGTTGGAGGAGACTCTAAAGATACCTACTCCAACCACCTCACTTTACAAATGAAGAAACTGAGGCCTCTAAAGGAGCACAGTGGTGAAAAAAACAGGCTGATTGATTTTATTAAGTGATTATTACTTATTGTTATCTTGTTATAAGGCTACTATTTAAGAACTTTGTTTATACTGAGACTCCTTTTTATATTAAAAGTACTGTTAAGTAAGCAGGTATCAGTTATTCTAGAGATTGGAAAATAACTTGGTGGTATTTCTGCTGCTAGAAGGCTGGTTCTCATCTACAACATAGTATATTGCGTAATGTTTTAATTAAAACTCACTCACCACATAAAACAGGCATGGAAATAAACCAGGGTCCACAAACACAGAGTGTGAAAGTACTTAAGAACAGATATTATGGAGACACCTGAGTGGCTCAGTTAGGTAAGTGTCCAACTCTTGATTTCAGGTCAGGTCATGATCTCAGGGTCATGAGATCAAGCCCTGTGTCAGGCTCCATACTGGGTGTAGAGCCTGCTTAAGACTCTCTCTTCCTCTCCCAAAAACCCCCTTAAGAAAAAAAACAAAACAAAACAAAACACAAAAACACCTTATATTAAGACCAGATATGAAAAGTTCACAGAGAGCTTAACAAGAATTAATCCTAACAGAAACCGAAAAGTGCAATAGATTTCCTTAACAAATCCTTTTGCATTTTTATTTTCACAAGGGCAATTTGTGTGTGTGTTGAGTCCCTGATTTTGGGCAGTGTTTATCATGACTTGGACACAGGTAGGTCACACCACAAAGTAAACAATTAGTCAATTGTTTTTAACTTTCCAAATATACTGACTTGGTATTTTTGAATATTCCAATCAGTGTTATTTATAAAACATATATGAATACATGGTAAATAGATATACAAAAATTACCTAGTACAATTTCTGGAACTATATAGAAAGCTAACAAATGTTTACAGAATTAACATATGTTTACTTGTAAATGCACAGCACATTTCCAAGAAAAGTGAGAAGGCTTATCTCTGAAACACTTGAGAGAAAAGAGTGTTCTTCAAACTTTTATATTCTCATGTCCATTCTCCTCAAAGATACAACTGGGAGGAAAAGTATTTCGGAATCTCCATTTTTCTCTTTCTGTGCATATCCAAGTAACCATCACAGCTGCATTTGGGGACATGAGTCTTCCGAAGGCTTCCATCTTTTCTTCTCAGCAAATTCTCAGGAAAATTATTGGAAGATCAATCATTCAATGGTCAGAACAGCTTGTAATGTTTTATTCCCCCTCCTGATGAAGTTGGACACATTTTTGTCCCTAAAGGAAAATTACATGCTCTTTGTGTGATGCACTTTACTATGTATTAAAAAGAAATGCAAAATTAAAGAATAAGCCTTTTGGTAAACTGAATATTTCATATATTTAAAATATGATAGGAACATCCCAAAGAATGTAGACTTATGTCTTTTTCAAAAAAATATATTTTATTTATTTATTTGAGGGAGAGAGAGCACAAGCAGGAGAGGAGTAGAGGGAGAGTGAGAAGCAGACTCCCCCCCTCCCCCGAGCAGGGAGCCCAACGTAGGACTTGATCCCAGGACCCTGAGATCATGAGCTGAGCTGAAGGCAGACGCTTAACTGACTGAGTCACCCAGATGCCCCTGGATGCTGTCCTGGATTAGTTTTATCAATATGCTGTGCCTGAAAGAGTGGACTTGTTTTATTTATTACTTAATTTGTAAGACTAAGGCAGAAAGTACCTGGCTCTGTCAGAGTAATTAGCCAGAGGCCTGTAACTTTGGATCATATACATTTCTTAGAATTAAAAACAATAAAATACTTGATTTGATGGAATAAGTCAGGTAAATCTAAGAATTCCTAAATGATATTTTTCTCATAATTAAATATTTAATTAGTTCTATTCAATAATCTCAATGTCAATATGGTCACACTAGAATAAGGAATTCTTTTAGATAGGAGTCCAAATTTTCTAAATAATGAAAGTTTAATGCTCTGCTTCTCATCCAAATCTGCATAGTCTATTCAAAAGGAATTTCTTTCATAAGAAAAAGAATGAGCGGATATTACATGCTGAAAATAGAAAAATTTATGTTGAGTTCACCTGAACTCTATTCTCATTAAATTCCCTTCCAGTGAATCTAAGCATTTAAATTTGTATAAAGATGTAGTGTGATACAAGGGGTAATTTTAATGAGATTTCCTGTTGCTCTCAATTCCTAGAAGCGATGGCTTTTATTTCAGCTTTATCATAGCAGCTATGCTTGCAGAACTCTGATATAAAATGTCCTTCTTATTATAGCTTGACATGGTAGCTCACCTATAAAGCCCACATGTGAAATATTAATTTTTAGGTGTGTTGTATAAATATAACTGAAATATGCTAAACATTTCTTGGTTTTCCAAGAAACAAATATGAAATGAAACAGTATTAAATCCACTATTAGTAACAACCATATTATATTGAGTTGCATATCAGAAGAAAGGTAAAAGAGATTAAAAAAAAACTAAGCAAACAATTATATTTTCAATGTACAAGAAATTCCTTGGGAATTAAAATAAAAATCACTTTATTTGATTTTGCATTGTCCATGAAAGTTTTGCAACTAGAACCCAGTTGGTAATTACAGAACATTCTCATGAACACCAACCATCGGTGCTTACTTGCCAAAGAAACCACTAGAGAGGAGCCAACAGTTGCCTCTGGTATGTCCCACATTGATAAAGTATTATTTGCCCACGACACTCCATTAGTCTGTAATTGCCTATTATTTCCCTAAATATTAAAGGCCCTAAGGAAAAAAAAATTAATACTTCTGAACAGATGTTTCCTAATCTGTTCTTTAAAATTCTAAGTATTACTAACACTGAAAAGAAGAAAAGAAGAAAAAAGAACTAGGTGCATGATGCCTTCCTGTGTCTATCTATGCTTTAAAAATCCTGACTATGACGACCTTTCTTCAGGCTAATCAGATCAAGATTTTCAGCCATGGGAGCTAACTACTTGAAGTTGTACGCTCATGTGCAGCTAAGTTTGAAATCAAGTGGCAGAAGGTACACAGGTTTTCTGAGGGCCTCTTATCTCTTTTTATTGTTTTGAGCACAGAAAGAGTGGCTTCATGTTAATGACTGAGCAATACTAAGGGCAGAACAAGTCTCCCAGAGTAGAAGGTTGGGAAAGAAAGGCAATGGATTAGAAAAACTAAAACAAGAACAAAACTCCAAAATTATAAGGTTTGAGTTGTTTATCCTTTGTTAATAATAACCACTGGTATTTTTATTGTTTACTGTGTGCCAGGCCCTATGCTAAATGCTGTATTTACACTGTAATTTCTCAAGCACTCATAGCTAATAAACAAAAGAACTAATATGTAAGCTGGGTTGATCTATTTTTTAGGTTTTAACCACTTTAATTTAGTATTTCTCAAATAGGATAATGTAGAACACTGCAAAATTCATGTATGATCGACTATCAGGTTATGATTCACTGTGAAGTTGATTTTTTGAGTAAATATTTTATGTCAGCTTGTGTCGGTGTCCATGTTCATTCTGCGTCACCTGGAAAACTGCTTAATAATCAAATATAAGCCACCGATATCAATATGCACATTTGTATTTAGGATCACATTGAAAAATACTACTTACTTGCTCACCTCTAATGAATGAGAAACGAAGAGAGTGACTAAAGATGTAAATGTCTAATCCCATCAGGTGAAGGCCAATGTCATCATGGTTCACAGTAAAAATGAATAGTGAATATAAATGCACACAGGAAAATTGGCACATGAATGACGCAATCACATGACACAGAAGAATGAGCAGGCCTAAATCAGAACTTATACTATTGCCATCGGTAGTAGTCAAGATTCTTCAGAGAAACAGAACCAATAGGTTATATATAGAGACAGAGATTATAGGGAATTAGCTTGTACAATTATGAAAACTGACAAAATCCGAGATCAGCTAAATTGGGAAGTGGGAGACTCAGGAGAACCAATGGTATACTTCTAGTCCAAGTCTGAAGCACAAAGAACCAGGATATAGTTTCTATGATATAGTTTCAGTCTGCAAGCTGGCAGGCTTGACATCCAGAAGGCACTCACGTTTCAGTTCTAGTCTATAGGCAGGAAAAAGCACATCCAGTTCAAACGCAGTGGAGAGGAAGAATTCTCTCTTAATCAGGGGAAAGTAAACCTTTTTGTTCTTTTCGGGCCTTCAACTGACTCGTTGAAGCCCACCTTCACTGTTGACAAAGTAAGGATGAAATACTCAGGACAATTAGTTTTTCTTTCTATCATGTAGTCATAGCTGTTATTGTAACTGCGTTCTTCCTTTCTCAATTCCACCTTCCTTTTGCCTTCAGTAAGTACATCAGCTGGTCATGGTTCTTTACCTGGTAGATGACCCAAACCATCATTTCTGAAGGGTCTAGGCTATCAATAGTCCTGTCCAGATTGAGTTATTGTAGTTTTCCATTGACCTTAGGGCATCACCTGGTATTCCCATGCCCTATGACTAAGTTCTGCCCACTGGGAGGATTTTCCCTTCAGGGATGTCCCGAAAAGGGCTATAATGTACACAGCTCTTTACTTTCAGGTGGTACTCACACATCCTGTCACACTGTCTGTACATCAGGCCCAAGTCTTCTCTTTCTATCAATTGATCATAGGGAACTTCCCATAAAGCCACTGGTGCAGGCTAGGTAAATAAAAGCAGTGTAACCAGAGTGGGGATCATATGCACTTGGGCCACTTCTTCATGTAACCTATTGTGGTTTCAAGCCCTGCTCAGGACCAGTCACATACATGCCCCTTCCATTTTATGATGGAGTGCTGCTTTGCACACCCAATTTTTTGACTAGGTTCATAAAATTGCACCCAGTTCATGCTGGGCAGTTCAGGTTGCTTGGTAAGTTAGTTGCCTGTGGTTAAGTGTTCAGTCTCTGCTAAGGCCCAGTAGCAGGCCAAGAGCTGTTTCTCAAAAGGACAATAGTTATCTGCAAAGGACTGAACAATATGCTCTAAAAATCCTAAAGCCTGCACTGTGATTCACCTACAGGGGCTTGCCAAAGCCCCCAAACAGCATCACTACCTGCCACCAACATTTCAGGGACTGTTAGATCTAATGGATCATATGGCCCAAGTGGCAGAGCAGCTTACCTGGCAGCCTAGACCTGTTGCATTGCCTTCTCTAATTCTGGACCCCACTCAAAACTAGCAGCTTATATGTCACTTGGCAAATATATAACAGTAAAACACCTAACTGAGGAATATGTTACCTCTAAAATTCAAAGAGGCTCACTAGGTATTTTCCTCTTTTTTGGTTTTAGGAGGGTCAGATGAAACAACATTCCCTTCCCCTCAGAAGAGATATCTTGACACACCCCATACCACTGAACCTTTAGAAATTCTGAGGTAGAAGGTCCCCGAATTTTTGTCATATTTATATTCTATCCCCCCCCCGCATGCAAATGTCTTACAAGACTAGAGCAGTTGCTACTTCTCACTCAGTCCAATCAGCATAATGTCACTGATGTAATGAACCAGCGTGATACCTTGTGGGAAGGAAAGAAAATCTAGC
>NC_048224.1:123920982-123959498 GCF_002007445.2 Ailuropoda melanoleuca
TTAGTGGTGAGTGCCACCACTTGGCCCTTTCCACCCCAGAATCTAATTACTCCTATCACATTTCCTAGTTCAATGATCTCAGCTCCCACTGTAAGGACTGGCCTACAGAGAAAAGCAATCATAGATCTTTTTGAGGATGCTGGGGCTCCCCTCACAAATTTATTTCTCACAGTCCTGGCAAAAGTGTGTCTTCTCGACCATCTCAGGTTAGATAAATAAGTCTCAAATGACAAATGCACTCTAACACTCCAGTCTCCCTAAGCCTTTGAATCCCTTTCTCTATATTAAAACCAAGGCCTGTCAGACATTTCTAACTTAAACTTAGCCCTGCAGCTACGGGAGATAATAATCTCCTCCAGGCTCAGGAAGAAACTTTCAGGTCATTTATGTAGCACTTGAAGTAGAATTCAAATCCCTGAGCTCATCCTTTTCTTTCCCCACTTTGTCCAGCAACACTAGGACAACCAACCAATCTCATTCTATTTATTAGTTTGAGAAAATGTTCAAAAGTATCCTATACACAGTCACCCAGATCCTTGCTGCTTATAGTTAGGAGTATCCAATGGAAATGTTTTAGATATCTCTATTGCAAGACCATGAACTGCTGCTCCTCTCTTTACCACTGGAAACAGTCTTTAGCATCTTTAAATCTAATCAGATTAGATAATTCTAGAAACGTCAGAATCAATTCAGAAAACTCATTAAAATTCTGTTCCTCTAAAACCACTCTTTATAAGAAATCTGTATTATTTTGGGTTCTCCAGACCAACAAAAATCAATAGGCTGTAGATATGTACATATTGTTATTTTTCTTTGTTATTATAAGCGCTTGACTCACGTAAGTCCCCAAATCTTCAGGGTGTGTTGATAAGCTAGAGACCCAGAAGAGCCAAAGGTACAGTTACAGTCCAAAGGCTGGCAGGCTCAAGAATCAGGAAGAGCTCATGTTTAACTTGGAATCCAAAGTCAAGAAAAAGCCAATGCCCCAGTTCAACAGCAGTCTGACAGGAAGAATGCTCTCTTACTTGGGAGAGGATCTGCCTTTTTGTTCTAGTTGGGCCTTCAACTGATGGGATGAGGCCCCCCACATAATAGCAAACAATCTGCTTTAATCTATCTATTTAAATGTTAATCTTATCTGAAAAAACCTACACAGAAACACCAAAAATAACATTTGATAAACATCTGGGCACCCTGTGGCCTGGTCAAGTTGATACATAAAATTAACATCACAACCACCTATAAGTATTCATAGTATAGTGGGAGTTTAGAATTGGGAGGCATCCATCACATTATTTTAATGATAATTTTAATGTCGTTAATTTCACCATTGTTTAATTTGTAAGATTGTTTTAGTTTTGCATCATAAAGAGTTTGTATATAGTTGTGCAGTTAGATTTACTTAATTAACATTACAAATAAAATCAGTTTTCTAAACTGCAGATATGAAAAAAAAAAGTTTTCCATTTAAATTAGCCGTAAGTTACACAAACAAGATTGAGAAACCATATTAGAAAGACAGACACTGTCTCAAGATTATAATTTAATGAAGTATAGATTTAGTTTGGGGGATAAATTTGGTGTTGAGAATGCAATTCATTTTGTCCTTAATTGAATCCGCCTGCTGTACTGATTTTTGAGATCCTACCTAGCACCCACTACTCTGCTCTATTTATGCACAGGATGAGTTGAGAATGGAATAGCAGCATCCCAGATCTTGATCTTGTCAGTTGGTCTCACAGCTTTAGTATTCCATAAACAAGCTAATATTAGTGAGAATGTTATGAGAGACCTTTATCATGTGCATAATGTGTACCATCTGGTTGTAAGTGACAGTCTTCATACAATAAATTTGGTTTAACTCATATTTAGATAACTTCTGGAAGATTTATCTGCACAAGCTGCTGAAATTTTGTTTCACATATCCAAGGAGATTTTAGAAGACTGAAGTGTGCAATATTTTTGAGGCTCTATATATACTATGTATATCTATATCTATATATATAATAGATTTTTTTAAAAATAAGAAGTATATCTTAACATCTTTTTTATAGATGCTTTTTGTCACCATTCCTACTCATGACGTATTAATTGTTGGAGTTAGGACCATATGGCTCACACTTGGTCCCATATGCAGAGGTAGTGTGATATTGTAAAACTGGTTGGAGGTGCTCGTGAAGAAGCATTTCCTTCTTGTCCCCATTTACTCATGTTCTATCGTGCAATATCCTCCAGTTCCACCTCCAAGAACACATCCTCTCTGGATTTTGCACTTTGAAATATTCCCCCCACCTCATTCTGTGTTGAAACTGACCCTTCCTCAGAATAACACCCATCACTTACGGACCCAAATTCCTTCTTTACATCTCAATGCCTTTGAAAATAATAGATTTCTGTTTGCACAAATATCTCACGCACTCTTCCAAGTCGGGAAGCAATTTCATGGGAAATGGGTGAGGAAATTTACCTAAAATTCTCTGGGAATAATGCCTTTTAAATACAATACCAAAGACACAATCCACAGAAGAAATAACTGATAGGGGTGGGGTGCATTAAAATTCAGAACTTCTGTTACAGTTAGAAGATGAATAAGTTCTGAAGACCTAATTCACAGCATTGTGATTTTAAAAATACACAAAACTTTTACTCTGCAAAGGACAATATCAAAAGAATGAAAAGACATACCACAGACTGGGAGAAAATATTTTTTAAAAGATACATCTGATGAAGAACTATCTAAATTATGTAAGAACACTTAAAACTCAACAGTAGGAAAACTAAGGACCTGGTTTAAAAATGGGCCAAAGATCTTAACAGATACCTCACCAAAGAAGATATACGAACAGCAAATAATCCTATAAAAAGATGCCCCACATCATATATCATCAAGAAAATTCAAATTAAACCAATGAGATACCAGCACACACCTATTAGAAAGGCCCAAGTCCAGAACATTAACACCAAATATTGGCAAGGTGGTGAAGCAACAGGAAATCTTGTACATTGCTGGTGGCTGTGCATAATGGTATAGCTACTTTGGAAGATAGCTTGGCAGTTTCTTGCAAAATTAAACCTACATTTCCCATAAGATCCATGGAATTTACCCAAAAGGGTTGAGAACTTATGCCCATACATAAACCTACACAGGGTTGCTGATAGCAGGTTCATTCATAATTGCCAGATCTTGAAAGCAACCAAGATATCTTTCAATAGGTAAGTAAACTGCGGTACTTGCAGACAGTAGAATATTATTCAGCACTAAAAAGAAATGAGTTATTCAGCCATGAAAAGTCACAAAGGAACTTTTAATGTATAATACTAAGAGAAAGAGGTCAATCTGAAAATGCTACATTCTGTGGGATTCCATGTATAGGACATTGTAGAAAAAGCGAAACTATGGAGACAGTTAAAAAGATCACTGGTTGCCAGCAGTGTGTTGGGTAGAAATGAATAGGCAGAGTAAGAGGATTTTTAGGGCAAAAAAACTACTTGGTATGATATTATAATGAGAGATATACACCATTATATACTTGTCCAAACCCATAGAATATATGGTACCAAGAATGAACTCGAAGGTAAAAGTTTTGGGTGACTATGATGTGTTGATGTATGTTTTTCCTTGGTGGAACAAAAAAACAAACAGAAAACACCACTCTGGGGAGCGATGTTGGTAATGAGGGAGTCTGTGCATGTGGGCACGTGGGGGGGAGGACATATGGGAAATCTCTGTACTTTCTTTTCAATTTTGTTATAAATCTAAAATCACTCTAAAACTTAAAGTCAAAAAAATCCTTGGGAACAAGACAACCCATCTGTCTTTACAGGAAAATGCAGAGGTTGGGTGTGTTGTACTGAAGGACTGTTTTTTTGTTTGTGGCTGTTTATTTAGACCAGGGTTTTGCACAAATTTATTCAAAAACATTTATCAAGTGCTGACCACGTAGGGGGGCTCATCCTATGCATAAATAATCATCCTTGCTAAACTTTGACATTTAAGAGTATACGTAGGTATACAGTGCGGGCAGTTTGTTCTAAGGCAGCAAGTCCCCTTGCCAGGCCCTGACTGGGAGTCAGGAGTCTAGCATCCTATTTCTGGATCAATTGGCTACTATCCAAGGAAACTGCTGTTCAACTCACTTTGCGTGCCTCAACCTCTAGTATTCAATAACCATATTTCTGTGTAAAAAAATTGTAAAATGTCTTCATGTTTATGATTTAATTTTTACATCTATCCTGGGAGAGGGCATTATTATCATGTAAATGTTACAGATGAAGAAACTGAATCTCAATGACTATGAATTTTGTAAGAATTCTGGGGCTTGAGCCCAGCTTCTTTCCACTGCACTCCATTGCTCTCTAGCCTGAATTCTAGGAGTCTGTGCAGCTCCAATTTAAATAAAGTGAAAAGAGGGGCTCCTGGGTAGTACAGTTGGTTGAATATCTGACTCTTGGTTTCAGCTCAGGTCGTGATCTCAGGATCATGAGATCAAGCCTTGCATTGGCTCCATGCTCAGCATGGAGTCTGCTTAAGACTCTCTCTTCCTTTGCCCCTCACAACCCCTTCCCAAAATAAATAAATAAATCTTTTTTAAAAAACTGGAAAGAGTTAAGTGCCTATTTATATATCTAACTTATTTCCAGTAAGTCATATATTCAAAAATCTTATATCAAATACAGGATACTATGAAGAGCTACTTATAAGCCCCCAAAATAGAAAACATACATATGATCATGACTTTGAGGGGCTTAAAGTTAAATGGATGAAATCTATACATGAACCCAAATAAAAGTGACAAAAACATACTTTTAAACAGTCCTAAACTAAGTGATTAGGACAAGAAGAAAACGTATACATACCTCGGGTAAAAACACAATAGTGTTTACAATTGAACAATGGATAGGGACAGGGACAGAAGGAGCTGACAGGAATCCTGAAAACTTACAGTAGTTGGAAAACTATGCATTTTATTATCATATGTCTCATGGAATTAGATACTGGGGAAAGAGCGAATTGTGGGTTTGAGAAAGAATGAGTATGGATGTTATTTATTCCAAGAGATATAATGCAAGAATGGAAGAATTTCCATCCTGGGTCAGGGAAGGTGATGCTGTAATTTTCAACATCCACATTATTCTCCTGCTTTCAATATGAGAGTGTTCCCTCCTTACACATGCACCTGTTATTTTCATAATGTCTTGTCAACCCAAAGTACAGCAAATAACGTATTTTAAAATGCTACATAGTCCCATCTGAATACAAACCTCCAAATGAGAACACCATGAGGGCAAGCAGAGAGCTAGCCATCCCCCACAACCTAAACACTTACCTTCATGTGTGCTGTGTTTTGTAGACATTTTCGTGAATAACTTTGGTATTTCTTCTCAAGGATGATGGCAATAGTTATTTCCTTATATTCTGTTCATAATCCCTTGGGCCAATAGATTTTCTTCTTAAAAAATAACATACAAAATATTTAGAGCTTGAAATATTAAGTATATTGACTTATAATACACATGATGAATTGGATATGCAGGCCAAACTAATTCATTCTATTTAATAAATATAGCAAGCTTCATAATCTCTCTTGCACAACATTCTTAGACATTTTGACAATTTTTAGGCTCTAAGGATTAGCTACTTAATAGTCTTCACTTACTGAAGTAAAGCAGGGAAATTTCGTCTAAACTTAATTTTCAAATTTCATTGGGAGAAAAGTTGTCTCCTCTACAGTGTTCACATTTTACTAGCTGCAGCTAATTTTTAGCAAATACTAGTAAGTGAAAATGTCATCTATTTATTCAGTGCCCCATCCAGTGTCTGAAAGAAATGCATTATAGGTCCAACAAAAAGTCCAAATAAAAGAAAATATTTAAAGGCCCCAAATTATAGCAATCCTCAATTTTCCAATTATCCCCAAAGCTCTATAGCTAGGTAGGCCATCTTCTGGCACATTTAGCGAGCTTTACAAGATTGTACAGGAAATGTACCCTGGATTAGGCAACGCAAAGGCACCACAACCTGCCTTCCAGTCCTCTAATGTGCATTCAGTCATTCCTCTGTTAGGCAGTAGGTGGTTTTGCACAATTTATTAAGTGAAGAGGGAGCAGCCATGTTTTACTAGTAAGTTTTCAGGCAAATGAAACACTGTTCAGTATTTTTAATGAAAATAATCACCATGTCAGGGACGGTCATCAAAAATAATTAGCGTCTACAGCAGGAGTGCTGACCAGTTAGAACAGACAGGGACCTGAACTACACCAGTGAGAACAGGCTGAAGAGATGCAGGCTTACCCAAAGTCAGGATGGACTGCCTATGGCCAGATACTGGAAATGTTGCCTTCAAGATGACAGACTGATCAGAACACATCTCATTTTATTCCCTTCCTGTCACCCCACTAAAATACAGTATAAGGACTCATTTTTATATTAAAAAAAAAAACAACAACAAAAACATAAAAACCAAAACAAACAAGCAAACAAAAAACCCCCTAAATTTATGGAGAGCAAACAGAAATGGTAACAATAGCAGTTAGAAGCTAGTAAGCAAATGGATGAGTGGTCTTCTCCCCTTGTACACATAGTAAGATTACATATCCTTGGCCTTTGAAGTTAGGGATTGTCATGAGACTAGCTTCACCCAATAAACTAGTGAGCAGAAGTGACATGTGTCCCTTCCAGATAGACACTTTTAATTGCCAGTTTGTTTCTCCACCCATGACTCCCCATGCTCTGGTGATCATGGAAGCATGTGTTAATATGGAGTTAAGGTATTAAATTATAATGGAGAGAATTACCTGGATTGGTAATGAACATTGCTACCAATATTTTAGAGGTATTTGTTTTTCCAGCCTGATCAACCCTATCCTTTTGACATCTGCAGGTTTCCCAACAGGCATGTAGACAAGACCACACTTGTCTAATTATGACAGATCCCCACTCACAAACTGTTCTAAATCAATTTTCACTCCCTACTCTTAAATATTAGCACATTACTATGAATCAGAGATTACCACTTATCTAAAATAAATATGTAACATGAAAAAAAGTTATATCCATAAGCAGAAGAAAACAGCTAAACAACATTCTTCAGAGAGAAGAAAATTTTGGGGGAAAAAAAAATACTGTAATTAGCATCTCAACAAGGCCTGACCAAAAAAAAAAAAAAAAGTTATATTTTGAGGGAAAAAAAAAATCGACTTTAATAAACCTGAATCTGAATGCAAAAAAGAAAAGATCAACAAAAAAACCCTGAAAAATAAGGTTTAGGACATTTTCCAGAAAGCAGAGTAAAATGATGGAAACTAGAAGAGGAATTCAAGAGGACACCTTCTAGAAATCCAACACTCAAATAATGCGACTTCCAGACACAACAAAGAAAATGGAGGACATTCAACAATGAAAGAATTCAAGAACATTTCCCCAGATGGACATGAGTTTCTAGATAGCAGGGGCCACTAGTTCCCAGCACAATAGATCTAATTGTCCTACACCAAGGGACATCATGATGAGATTTCAGAACATGGTGAAAGAGATATTGATATATCTCTGTTTACTATACATCTGTTTTGTTTTATCTCCTTAAATTAGGTTTGCTATAGGCTTTACTTTTACTGTTTAGTAGTCAGAGAACTCCTATTTTGTTAAAATTCTTATTGATATTGTTTTGTAGCCTGATATGTGATCTCTTTTGTAAATGTCTTATGTATGCTTTAAAAGAGTGTTTATTCATTAGTCATTAACTTCATGCTGTTACCAGTTAAATCCATCTCCCTGGTCATATTCATTGATTAAGTCAAGCTTGTGAAAGTCTGTGTTTGGAACTGATGCAATAAGTAACCCTCCTTTCTTCTTCTTCTGAGGTTAGAACCAATTAAAACATAAGCACATGTGTCAGACAGATAAAAAATACCAGCTATTTTACAGTTAAAAACTAACCTAGAAAATGTGCTTGTATATGATATCTAATACTTTGTCCAGGAATTACCATTAAGTCAGAAGTGTAGCTAGACAACTATAGGTCTTTCGTCCAAAACCAGTTGACCTCAGTTCATGTCATAGAGAAGAGCAGGGAGGAATGCACTCTCACATGGACAAGCAAATCTAAAAGAGTTAGAAAAGTCTAAAAGGTCAACATTCTGGTTTTTCCTTCCCAACCTTCTAGCCAGAGCAATGTGTTCTCTTTCCATGTGAGGGAACTGGTAAAGTAGAGCAAAGATGTGTGAGGAGTGTTACTAGAACCATGGTAAGAAGGCAATGGAGTTCTCCCAGAAACTCTGGTTACCAAGTCATCCATATATATCTTCACTGATTTTCATCTGCTTGAGCCATCAATTACTGAGACAGTGGGGTTAAAATCCCCCACTGACTTGGAGGTGTCCATTTGTTATTTTTATCCAAGTATTTTCCTTCGTTGATATTTCTTTATTTAAAGGATATTAAAGGTTACTTAGGCTCAGAATTGTGTCGAATTATTTTTCTTGTCATTATGTAATGAACTTCTCCTTTTAAATGACTAAAATCCATTTTCTTTTTTATTAATATAATGACATCAACTTTCTTTCTTTTGGTTATTATTTTCTTGGAGTATATTTTTGCAAGCATTTACTCTCACCCTTGCTGTATCATTTTATTTTAGTGTGCTGCTAGATATCTTTTTTAAAATCCGAACTGAGTTTCTATTCCCTAATTTGATTTAGTTCGTTTCACTTAGAGATTACTAAATTATTTGCATATGGTTCTAACATCTGATTTTGTGTTTTTTACTTGCCAGGCATTTTTGTTTATGTGTTTGTTCTTTCCTGACTTCTATTGGATTTTATTAATCCTTTTTTCCTCAGTAGATTAGGAATATATATATTCCATATTAAGTATTTGCTAAGTTTTTAATTTCTTATTCATTTAAATATATCACTGTCCTGACAGAACCTAAAGTTAATTAATATCTCTCACTTCTTCCCAAATATACAAATACTTTAGAATGTTTTAACATTTGTACGTATTTCAATCATACCCTGTTCTTATCCCCCTCAATTAGTCATTCTATTGTTTTTTCAACCAACACACTTCTATACAGTAATCTAGATGGTTGCCAGTTGCTTTGGTCACTACTGTAATGTCATCCCACTCCTTTATTTGGCTCAATTTCTTGGATTTTTTACACATACTCCTTCATAATGCATTTAGAATTGTTGGGGGGTGTTAAAAACACTTACCCTTTGTTTAAAAAGCTTTATTTCTTCCACACAGTTTAACTCTGTATAGAATTCTGCATTCCTTCATGTTTAGAATGAACATTTCATATTTTATTATCTATTATTGCTCTTGAAAATTAATCTAATATTCTTTTTTTTCTGTTAGGGGCAATCTGTCTTTTCCTTGGATACTTTAAAAATTTTCTCTTTGGGGACTTCTCTGTAAGACAGCAGAGTATGAGGACCCTAAGTTCACCTTGTCCCATAGATACAACTAAATAACACTCACATCAGTATAAATAACACTCACATCAGTATAAATAACTAGAAAATGACCCAAAGACTGTCAGAACAAACTCCACAACTAAATGTTGATAAGACACCACATTGAAGAGAATAGGAAGGGTGGAGAAGGGGTGGGGAGTTAAACACCATAGGTCTGACCACAGGTGTGAGGGAGCCACATGGAGAGAGGTGAGAAGCACACTATCACACCAAGAAGCCTGCATGGCAAAGACAATAGCATTTGGCTTTAAAAATTCAGGGGCTGAATTTGTGAGTTCTTACAACCAGTGGGACTTTAATGCCTGGAACTATAAAAATCAGCAGGCTCAGCTCTGGGAGAGCCCAGAAGGTGATAAGAAGCACAGTCCATGCCCTTAAAGAGACAGCACTACAAACAGAGATACAGCATAGAAGCAGCACTTTGAAAATCACCTGGAGCATACAGGAAAGAGAGTTATTTACTAATCTCAGAGATCCCTGAAGGACTTCTCCAGGAGCAAAGGAGCTGGCAGCCACCATATCCCTCTCTTGCCCCCAGGATAAACACATGGTCACCTGAAGAAACCAGCACAGCACCAGAATTCATAACTAACTTACTTACATCATGCCCTGCCCCCTCTAGCAGGGCCTGCCTCAGTCAAAATGGTGTAGGTCCCCTCCCCAAGAAGACCTATGCGAACCTTGCTAACACGAGTCTCCCAACTGCGTGTTTTACAGGACCTCAGTCTGGGTGGCAGCAGTTGGTCGCCTCCCACTGAGGACATGTGCACTCCACCCATGCACCCTAGTCAGCTCCAGTCTCAGTGGCAACTAGGACTCCCCCTGTGGAAGAAACCAGCAGCACCTTGTTTAAAGTGCATGCCCTGCCCACTACTTTCAAGAGCAAGAGACATAATGGACTTTCTTAACACACGGAAATAGGCACAGTTATACAAAATAAGGACAGAGGAATATGTCCCAAATGAAAGAATAAGAAAACAAAATCACAGCAAGAGACCTAAGTGAAACAGAAATAAAATGCTTGATAGGGAATATAAAGTAGTGACCATAAAAATACTCACTGGACTTGAGGAGAAGAGTAGAAGACATCAGCAAAACCTTTAACACAAAGATAAAAAATAATCAGAGATGAAGGACACAATATTTGAAGTTAAAAATACACTAGATGGAATAAATAGCAGGCTAGAAGAAACAGAACAGATCAGCAACCTGGAGGACAGAGTAATGGAAAGTAAATTAGAAGAGCAAGTGAAAGAAAAAAATTATGCAAAATGAGAAGAGACTTAGGGAACTCAGTTGCTCCATCAAGCATAATAACATTCACATTATAGGGATCCCAGAAAAAGAGAGAGAAAAGGGGGGGGGCAGAAAATATATTTGAAGAATAGCTGGAAACTTCCTGATTTGGGAGAAGGAAACAAATTCAGATCCAGAAGGCACGAAGATCTCCCAACAAAAATCAACCCAAGGAGGTCCACAGCAAGAAATATAGAAATTAAAATGGCAAAAAGCAGTGATAAAGAATTTAAAAAGTAGCAAAAGAAAACATTTACATACAAAGGAAAACCCATAAGGTTATCAGCAGTTTTTTAAACAGAAACTTTGCAGGTCAGAAGAGAGTGGCATATATGATATATTCAAAGTTCCAAAAAGGAAAAAAATCTACATCCAAGAATACTCTATCCAGGAAAACTATCAGAGTAGAAGGAGAGATAAAGCATTTCCCAGACAAAAGTTAAAAGAATTCATGACTATTAAACCAGCCCTATGAAATACGTTAAGGGGGATACTTTGAGTGGAAAAGAAAGACCAAAGTAAGAGTAAGAAAAGTAAGAAGTACAGAATCAATAAAAATAAATATATCTGTAAAAATCAGTCAAGAAACTCACAAAATAAAAAGAAGTATGACACCATATACCTAAAACATGGGGAGGAGGGGAGTAAAGAATGGATTTTAACTTAACCATCAACTTTAGGCTGCTGTACGCAGATGTTATATACAAATCAAATGGTAACCACATATCAAAAACCAGTAATAGATACACAAAAGATAAAAAGAAAGGAATCCAAGTAGATCACTAAAGAAAGCCAGCTTATGGTGAGAGAAGACAGCAAGGGAAGAAAGGAAAAGAGAAGATCCGCAAAAACAAACACACAAAAAATAACAAAAAGGCAATATATAATGTTGAATAATGGACTAAATGCTCCAATCAAAAGACATAGGAGCACCTGGGTGGCTCAGTCAAGTCAGTTAAGTGTCCGACTCTTGATTTCAGCTCTGGTCATGATCTCAGGGTTGTGAGCCTGTGTCCCACAATGGGGCTCTGTGCTGGGCATGGAACCTGCTTAAGATTCTTTCTCTCCCTCCGCCCCTCCCCACCCCTCTCCCTAAGGGGGAGGGAAAAAAAAGGCATAAGGTGACGGATGCATAGAAATACAAGACCCATTTATGTGCTGCCTACAAACACATGCCTATTGAAAGTAAGGAGATGGAGAAACATTTGTTATGCAAACAGATGTGAAAAGAAAATTGAGGTAGCAATACTTACATCAGACAAAATCAATGTTAAAACAAAGACTGTAACAAGAGAAAAAGAAGGACACTATATAATCGTTAAGAGGACAATCCAAAAAGAAGATATAAAAATTGTAAATATTTATGCACCCAACATGGGAGTACCCTGAGATTATGACCTAAGCCAAAGGCAGACTCTCAACAAACTAAGCCACCCAGGCACCCCTGATATATTCAGAACATTCCATCCTAAGATAGAATACACATCTTTTCAAGAGCATACAGATCATTGTCTAGAATACATTACATATTAGGTCACAAAATAAGTCTCAACAAACTCAAAAAGATCAAAGCTGTACCATGCATCTTTTCTGGACACAACACAATGAAACTAGAAATCAACAAGAAAAAAATCTTGAAAGACCACAAATACATGGAGGTTAAATAGCATGTGACTAAACAATGAATGTCTCAACCAAGATATCAAAGAGAAAATTAAAGGATACCTAGAGACAAATGAAAACACAACCATCCAAAAACTTTGGGATGCAACAAAGCTCTTCTAAGAGGGAAGTTTATAGCAATACAGACCTACCTCAAGCAGCAAGAGAAGTCTAAAATAAACAATCTAACCTTACAGCTAGAAAGAGCTAGAAAAAGAAGAACAAATGAAACCCAAATCTAGCAGAAGGAAGAGAACAATAAAGATTAGAGTGGAAATAAATGATAAAGAAATGAAAAGAAAAGAAAAGAAAAGGAAAGAAAAGAAAAAAGAAAAAGAAAAGAAAAGATCAATGAAACCAGGAGCTGGTTCTTTGAAAAGATCAAGGAAATTGATGAATGTCTAGCCACACTCATCAAAAGAGAGAGAGAGGGGACTCAAGCAAAATCAAAAATGAAAGAGGAGAAATAACAACTAACATCACAGAAATACAAAAGATAAGAGAATATTATGAAAAATGATACGCCAACAAACTGGACAACCTTAAAGAAATAGATAAATCCTTAAAACTGTATAACCTTCCAAAACTGAATCAGAATAAAATAGAAAATTTGAACGCTGATTACCAGCGATGAAATTGAATCAGTAATCAAAAAACTCCCCAAAAAACAAAAGTCCAGGACCAGAAGCCTTTACAAGTGAATTCTATCAAACATTTAAAAGAGTTAATACTTTTTAATCTCAAACTTTTCCAAAAAATAGAAGAGGAAGGAAATCTTCCCAATTCAGTCTATGAGGCTTATCCTGATACCAAAACCAGAAAAAGACACCACAAAAAAAGATAACTACAAGCTATCATCTCTGATGAACATAGATACAAAAATCCTTGAAACATATTAGCAAACAGAATCCAACAATAAATTGAATAAATCATTCACCATGATCTAGTGGGATTTTTTCCTGGGATACAAGGGTGATTCGTTATTCACAAATCAATGGGATACATCACATCAGTAAGAGGATAAAAACTGCATGATCATTTCAACTGAAGCAGAAAAAGCATTTAACAAAGTACAACACCCATTCATATTAAAAACCCCCAACAAAGTAGGTTTAGAGGGAACAGACCTCAACATAATCAAGGCTTTACATGAAAAACCCACCCATAACATCATAATGGGGAAAAACAGAGTGTTTTCACTATGGTCAGGAGTAAGACAGGGATGTTCACTCTCACCACTATTATTGAACATAGTACTGGAAGTTTTAGCCACGGCAATAAAAAGAGAAGATTGAATGGGGTGCTTGGGTGGCTCAGTCAGTTAATCGTCTACCTTTGGCTCAGGTCGTGATCCCAAGGACCTGAGATCGAGCCCCATGTCCCTCCCTGCTGGGAAGGGAGCAGCTTCCCCTTCTCCCTTTGCCCCTCTCCCCTGCCTGTGCTCCCTCTCTCTCTTGCTCTAACAAATAAATAAAATCTACAAAAAAATTAAAAATATTTTTAAAAGAAAGAAAAAACATCCATATTGGTAAGAAAGAACTAAGACTTTCATTATTTGCATTTCACATGATACTATATATAGAAATCCCTAAAGACTACCAAAAAAAAAAAAAAAAAAACCCAGAATAGTAAGTATATTCAGCAAGGTTGCCGGATACAAACTCAATGTGCAGAAATCCATTGCATTTCTATACACTAATTATGAAACAGCAGAAAGAGAAATTAAGGAAATGCAAATCAAAACCACTATGAGATATCACCCCACACCCATTAGTATGCCTACTATCAAAAAGACAACAAATATTGGTGAGGATGTGGAGAAAAGGGGAAATCTGTGCACTGTTAATAGGGATGGAAATTGGTTTGCACACAATGGAAAACAATACAGAATTCCTTAAAATATTAAACATAGGACTACATATGATGCAGCAATCCCACTTTTGGGCATACAACCAAAGGAAATTAAAACAGGATCTCAAAGAAATATCTTTACTCTCATGTTCATTGCCTCATTATTCACAAACGCCAAGATAAGGAAACAGCCTAAGAATCCATTAATGGGAAAATATGTGGTATATGTACACTCAATGGAATATTCAGCCATGAGAAAGAGGGAAATTATGCCATTTAAGACAAATGAGGACATTATGCTAAGTTAAATAACTCATAGAAAGACAAATACTGTATCATATCATTCATATGTGAAACATAAAAAAGACTAAACACAGAAACAGTAGAGTGGAGGTTACCAGAGACTGGGGGTGGGCGGTGGTGAGGGAAATCGGGTTGTTGGTCGAAGGATGCAATCCTGCAGGTGTAAGATAAATCAGTTCCGGTGATCTAGCATACAGCATGGTGGTTAGCGTTGGAACACTGCGTTATATACTTGAAAGTCGCTGAGAGATCGGATCTAAAGTATTCTCACCACAAAAAAGAAATGGTAATTATGCGGCATGATGAAGATGTTAGCTAGAACTATGGTGGTAACCATTTGCAATATTTCAGTATTCCAAATCGGTGTGTTGTATACTTTAAACTTGCACAATATTGTGTGTCATTTACATCTCATTAAAGATGGGGGGAAGAAAAACTGAATCAGAGAAACATTTTTTATAATTTTATAATTTTCTGAACTCATTTAAATTATCAATTTATTCATTCACCTAATTATTACCAAGTGCCTACTAGGTGAACACAGAAGTTAATGAGGGTTACCCTACCCACAAAGAAAAGCAGCTATAGTCCAGCAGATTTAAATACCCCTAGAGATCATGAAAGTATATATATAAAGTCATATCAAACTTTTTTCTGTACCAATATCTACTCTTTGAATCATTTGTAATAATGTGTGCACTTAGTTTTCTTACCCAATTTACTAGTAACATTTTTATTCATATTGTACAGATTAATATTTTGTGAATAAATATGTGTATATTTTCTTAATGATGCCCATAAAATTACCTCATAAAGGTGGCATTATGGGTTGAGGTAACATATATTTAAAACATTTTTCTCTATTTTGGCAAATGCCCTAAAAAGGGGGTTGTATCCTTGACAAAATATTATCTCTTCTCTGCCTTGCCTTTGTCATTGGACATTAGATAATTGACATCTTATCATGTGTAAAATGATACTGATTTTCTTTCCAGGAAAGAAGGCTTTTCAATTTTTTCTTAGAAATTAACCTTTTATCTTGTAAATATCCATTTACTTCCTTTCACCATTTTTCTACTGGGATTTTTGTTGTTTTTTTATGGATTCTAAGAACTCTTTCCGTATAAAGACATTGCTGCGGTACCTACTGCAGGAGTTTCTCCACTTCACTGTTTGTCCCCGTGCTTTACTTTTTCATGTTGCACAGAGATTCTTTTTTTTAAGATGGCAAAGCTACTACTCTTTTATTTTATAGAGTCTGCCTAAAAATCTATATGCTTTCCCCCACCTACACATAAATTTCAAAAAACAACCTGTATGATTTGTCTGCTTCCTCATTATTTATACTTCAGTCTTTGGTCTTATAGACACTTCAGAGAATGCTGCGGGATAAATATCTATCTTATTTTCCAAATACTTAATCAATGAGTCAGTATGGTATTTTTGACTAACCCTCCTTTCTCACTGAAAATGCTGTCATTTCAAAATTCCGTAAAACCGAAGTCGTGTCTAAAGTTATCCAGCCAGACTGTGGCAGAGCCAGTGTTTGACTGCAAGTTCAATGCTTTATTTGTGTAGCAGCAGAGAGCATGGCGCGAGGATCAAAGAGAACCACGTGTGACTGGGACACACCTGGGATTTAGCTACAACCACATTACCTCGAGGAGACTACTACGTCAGCCCCTAATCTGTAGATGAGAGAAAATAATTCTACCTAATTCATTCTACTGTGTGAGAATCAGTCCTTCAATTTATTCATTCAATGATATTTATTAAAAAGCATACTTTGTAATAGACACTTTTCGACCATTTGTAGAGATAAATTATTTTGACTTTGTTGAATTCAAATAATGACGGATAGGTCACTCCCAACATTTAAATCTCCTCTATACAGCCATCATTGCTTTTTGTTTAAGACTTAAAGTACAAAGAAAAAGCCTGTAAATGCAGAGTATATATTCAGTCTCCAGCAGGGTGCCTGACAGAGAGGTAGCAGGGGGTAAATTTTGTAAATGAGTGACCAAATTAAGAATTAATTCTTGCCCATGTAGTTTTCCTTATTAAAAATAGAGAATAAATGATCTTTAAATATCATCTTCATTGTTCAGTGAAGCGAAGAGAATTTTTTTTAAATATATGGATAGATGAAGTGGAGAGAAAGGAAAAAATACCCACATTCCCCTGTCACAAGGAAAAGGCGGGCATATGCATGATAAAAAAGCAGCTACATGGGGCGCCTGGGTGGCTATGTCGGTTAGGTGGCTGACTCTTGATTTCAGCTCAGATCGTGGTCTCAGGGGCCTTGGATCAGGGCTCTGCACTCAAAAGAGTCTGCTTGAGATTCTGCCTTTCCCTCTCCCTCTGCCCCTCCCCTCCCTGCATNTTCCCTCTCCCTCTTTCCCTCCCCTCCCTGCATGTGCGTGCGCCTACTCTTACTGTCTCTAAGATAAATAGATCTTAAAAAAAAAAAAAAAGCTACAATCCTCCCAGATTCAAGTCATTTTGATTCAACACAGTTCACTTGCCACATGAATTCTGAGTACTTACAGTTGCTTAATACACAAAAGTATCATACAATCAGCCATCCCAGATCAAAGAACAAACACACACACAAACACACACATTCTGACAATATAATTAACCTCTGTTCCCAATCTGTGTGAAATGTTTTCTTGGTGCCCAGCAAAGTGCTTGAAATGAGCACAGCAAGTGATCAGAACACAGGCTGGGTCTGGACTTCTGGATTTGATGTCTGCTTCCCCTGCTCACACATTACTTAACCTTCCAGTGCCTCAGATTCCTCAGCTATAAAATCAGGCACAGTAACAGTGCTGACTACACGGGATTGCCATGAAAATTAAACAAGTTAATATTTGTGAAGTGTATGGAACAATACTGACACCATAGCACGTGTTCTGTAGATATTGCCAAATTAATTATCACATGACACTTCTTTCGTGGAGTCCTTTCTGACCAAGTTACATCCATCCCTTTTACATACTTCATAGGACCAACCATCAGGCATATACCCAAATTTTAATAGTACATTTATTTTTATAATTACAGGACTGTCTTCCCTCACCAAATACAGAAATATGAATTTATTGGCATCTTGTGTATTGCTATGATACTTAAAAAGATTATTCGAAGATTACTTTTTTATTTAATCTATTACTGTAATAAATTCCCAAACTAATTTTTTTTCTTTTATGGGTCTTTGGTTTAGTTTTGGCATAATGAACAAGTTTAGTTAATTAAGTTCCTTTAAGAACAGCATCTTTGTATCAAATAATTGTGGGGCTAGCCTTCTTAGCATGCTCAGATTTCTTAACAGATGTCAAGACCACATTGTGATTTGATCCGAAACTGCAGCCTTCACTGCAAGGCTCTTGAAGGAATCTTTAACTGTTGTCATGTAAGTTTCATCTCTAGGGTCCATCATCCTTAGAACTATTCACTTATTAATAACATCTCTACCTCAGATGTGAAAATGACATCTGATTGAAAGTGGGATATCCCTACCAGCATTGCCTGACTTACAGACATAAGATTTAACAATTTCTACTTACTTTTTTTTTTTTTTAACGCATTTTGATACCCCTGAACCCAGACCAGTGCCTGGCTTATGAATGAATGAAGCTCAAAAAGGCATAAGAAAAAGTTACTCATGAATCCAACACAGACATCTCTTCACAGTGCTTTAAAAAAGAAAAGTAAATCCCTTCAAGTTCAAATTTATACAGTTATCTTGGGGAAAAAAAGCTCTTTTTAATTGCCTAACGTCCTTATAGCTCCTTGTTAAGCTCTGGCTATAACAAGAAGTATAAAACCATGACTAAAATATTCACACTCTGGTCCCTATTTAAAAAAAAAAAAAAAATCACTAGTTTATTCATCTTGCCTAATGACACAGAAGGGCAAAACAGGTACCCAAACAATGAATAATAATGTAAGAGCTCAGACTGTAAAAATCAATATGTCAGATCAGTAGAGTTGTGCTTTGTTTTAATGTTCTCATCCCTGGACGCAGTAGAGCTTACCTTCTGAATTATATACATGTATTGACCTAATTACATAAATATTGACTTTATATGAGGATTTTTTTCAATCTCACTGTAATTACGATGTCAATATGTATGGCTGTAGCAACACTGAATGTAAACTTTATTAATTGTGACAGATAGTACCATGCCATGAGATATTTCAGACGGCCACGTGGTCTCAAAAACATTGCAGGTACTACATAGTAAATGATAAGTCAGGAATTCCCTACATGCATCATGGTAAGGTAAGCTTCTTTAAGAAAATGATTATTTCATCCCCAATAGTTTGGGGACTGGTCTCCCCAACTTGTCAGGTTTCATAGCACAGAGAAGTAATAACCAGGATGTACCTGGATCTTGGTCTATAATTTTACCGATTTTTTTTAATCCAACACTTCATTCTTAACTTTAATCACCACCCTACTAACAAATTCTTCGATCTGTTGACAGAGGTCTATACCTCCATCCCCGCAGCTGTGTATGTGTATAAAGGATATCATTAATATTTATTATTCTTTGATATTTTTCCAATAAGGAGCTATGCATAGTTCAGTCTAAAACAAAATACAGGAACGCCTGGGTGACTCAGGCGTTAGGCGTCTGCCTTCAGATCAGGGCGTGGTCGGGGAGTCCTGGGATCAAGCCCCGCATAGGGCTCCTCCACTGGGAGCCTGCTTCTTCCTCTCCCACTCCCCCTGCCTGTGTTCCATCTCTCACTGGCTGTCTCTGTCAAATAAATAAATAAAATCTTTTTAAAAAAATAAAACAAAATACATTCTATATAAATTCTACTTTAAATATGTGCTAATTATTTCTCCTCACATGATTTTATTTTCACTAGAAAGGTTCCACACAGTTACCACAATTGTTACATCTATGAGGCAAGCAATAAAGCCCTACCTCAGCACATTTTAATTAATTTTTTTTAACCAATCAGTGACATTAGAAAAAATATTCCAAGTGCTTTAGAGCTGGAGAGCTTTTCATTTTGCTCTTATAATATTTTTGAGAACTCCCACTCAAGGGCCTGCACTAAGAAGACCAAAGGACCGGGGCGCCTGGGTGGCATAGCGGTTAAGCGTCTGCCTTCGGTTCAGGGCGTGATCTCGGCGTTATGGGATCGAGCCCCACATCGGGCTCCTCTACTATGAGCCTGCTTCTTCCTCTCCCACTCCCCCAGCTTGTGTTCCCTCTCTCGCTGGCTGTCTCTAACTCTGTCGAATAAATAAATAAAATCTTAAAAAAAAAAAAGAAAAAAGAAGACCAAAGGACCTGTGGCGCATTACCCATTTATAGTTAGGCGAACACATGGGGAAGGTTAGGATTAAACAATGGCGTCCACATTTGGCGTTGAAGAGCTGTTCTAGACCCATGATGGTGAGGTGGTCATGCATTCTCCTGTGTTTTCTTATTTGCTTCTGCAGGGATGCCAGAGGAGATGAACCTCAGTGACGTAAAGCAGATCCAGCAGACGGGCCGAGGTAGTGCTCTAGACACGACGGGAGCAGGATGTTGGGCGGCAACTGAATCTACGGCATTTCTGCTGATGGGTGTGGTCATGGTACTTCCTTGGCTTTGGTGACAGGAACTCTTCCACCCTGATCTACCTATCTTATTCGAGTCTTGATCTCCCCCGTCTTACCTGATTGGAATAAGAAATCTGTTTGAATGTAACCATTATATTTATGAAAAGGTATGTCACACCAACTTCTTATAAGCCAAGTGGGAATGTTCACAAAGTATGTACAAATGATAGACTGTTCTTTTCTTTATAAAAATGTCTTAAATTGAAAGTGTATTTGCAGAACAATGAAAACAGCACATAGTGTTTCTTAAAATACTGACATAAGCTTTCCATTAAATGAATCAAAACAAATGATGGCAAGTAGTATGCATGAATTTTCAAGAAATTCTTCCATTTTTGCAAGCTATATGAAGTAATTACTAGAAGTCTATAAGTTATAGAGTAGATTGCTGAGGAGCATTTCATGTAATTTCACTGAAGAAGCTTGATAAATTTTAGCCACTGTAACTTAGCCACTGACAAACCTTAACCTGAGTATCTTGGTAGCATCTGAGCTGTATTCTATCACATTCAAAATGCATCTTCGGTATTGTGGCTCTTTTCCCTCTCTTTGCCTAATGGATTTAGCCATGTTGTAAACACACACTTGCTTTGGGAATATCTCCAGGAAAGCCATTAATTAGTTAAAAGGTAACTTGCAAAATGATATATTCATCCATGCTCCAAATATTATTTGCTATTTTTCTAAATCTTGATATTAAACAATTGAATACATTTCTAAGGCTCCTAAGAATATCAAAAGACATGTACTAATACAGAAAATGCAGCGCATAATGCTTTAGCTCTTTTTCTTCTTGCACATAAGGAGAGCTGCTAATCCACAGTCCCTGATTTCCCAGTTGTGATAAGATGCCTCAGCAGACCCCGATTAGGATATGTCTATCGTTGTGCTTAAGGAGGATGAGAAAAGTCAGCTTTTATTAAGAAGTATCACATCCAGTTGGTAGCCAGAAAATATTAATACAAAGTGACAGAATCAAAAAAGAGAAGTGCAGAATTTGTAAATTTTTTAAAAATCAGAAGGATTTGAAATGACCTCTGAGGAAAAGTCAAAGAGGACTCAATCGACGGCAAATATTTATAAGGTGAAATCAATCTCTCCACATCAAGAAACAGCATATGATCAAATCATGTTCTCTTGTGGGTTCTAAATTAACCGAATGATCTGACAATGGTCAATTTAAACTACGATATGTTTAAACTGCCAAATCAGATTTCATTGCCTGTTTCAACAGACCTCAAAACTGTGTTATTCTACCTGCCAGGTCTGGCTGTCATTTCCCTAGGCTTCCATTCCAGATCTTAATATTTATTCCATGATCTACTTGCTTTATAACTCATTTGCACCACCACACTCCACAAATTATAAACTTCAACATATATTTATCTAATCTTTATTTTAAGCTCAGCTCGTTATTTAAATAAACAGGTAATATGAAGTCACCCATTTGTGACACTCCTGCCTAAGTCATGGTTGGTTTGCTATGGCAAAACTTTTTCCCCAACCTTGCAGGAATTTGGAAGATAAACTGAAGGGCATAGTTCAGCAGACTATGATGTTTCTGGATTAAATACCATTATAGGAGATAATTTTCTATGTGGCAGGAGATGCATAAAAGCAGAGTGATAACAACGTCAATAGTATGAAGGAATTTTTTATCAATGATATTTTACATCCTCAAATGGGTGTTGCCACCTCCAGGTGGGCACTCTGGAGACCATACACACCATAACAGTGCTATTCTAGCTTAAAACTGTAGGCTTTTAGAATTCCTTAAAGAGCCTGAGGCATATTTCCTAATATTCTCAATGAGTATATTCATTCTTTAATACTCTACTTTATAGTATTGTATGTTTGACTAGCTCTTTATAATTTAAAAGCTCTTTCAAATAGAATAGAGTATTCCATTTGACCTTCCTCACTCCTCAAGAATGGGCTCAACTTTTAGCCAAATAAAAACAGTAACACTGAGGGTTTTTTTTTTAATATGGCTCAAAATTTGTTTCTGAAGTCTGCCGTAAGTCTAAAAAACTTAGAGCAATGATAAGATTTTTGAATATGTGTCTACTTTCTAAGATGACTTAAAGGATAACATTCAAGTGAATATCTATTTTTAAAATATCACCTACATCTTTATAGTCCTATCTTATGCTTTGATCTTTTAAACAAAGGTTTTTTGTTAAATCTGAGTTATTTTTATATAAATTTAAGTGATCCTGGGACAGTGTAGTGTTATGCATGTATTAGAGAAGAATCAGATAATCATCTGAGCTAACATTTATGTGGCAAAGCACCATGATCGGTGCTTTTATGCACAATCTCCTTTGGTCTTCCCAATAACATTATCACCTCCACTGCACCAATGAGGAAACTGAGGCTTACAAATATTATGTAATTTTTCTGGTGTCATACAACTCATCACAGTAGAATCAGATGAGTGAACATAATGTCTCCAAATAAACTGTATATGTTCCTGGTTCAAAGATAGGATAGCTCTGGAACAGTAAAGAATCATGAGGTTAGCATAAAAATTATTCAGAGGTAATTTAAGTCTCCAAACTAGGATCTAAAAAACAAATTCAATTGACTGTATTATTGTTTAATTATAAAACTGCATATTAGTGCAAAAGCATAAAGAAAAGGAAATGTAAACATGAACTTCTTTTCAGTACCAGTCATTGCCCTCCCACATATGGAAAACCCATTCGAACACATCAACCCCCAAGATAAATCAGCTACCAAAAAATGAGAAAGAAAATACGCAAGTTTTACAACCATCATGGAATCATGAAATTCCTTTTCCATGCAACTGAAGGGTATAAAATATTCCAATGCAACTGAAGGGTATAAAATATTTCTTTAGCCATAAGACACAGAATGGCATAAAAAATAGGAAAGAAGGCAGGAAGAAAGGAAGGAAAAATGGAAGGAAGGCAGAGAAGAAGGAAGGAAAGATGAGAGGAAGGCAGGAAGTAGCAGAAAATTATTTTTAAAGTCCTAGATTTGCCTTTTTATCCTCTATTTGTTCAGGAATGTCTTATCAATGAAATAATGTCTGGAGTGTTCTCTTGTCATTAAAGGATAGAAGTTAATAAGCTATTTCCTCCCAAACACTCAGATTTCTCTGAAGTGCTCATTGATGATGCTTTGAAAAGGACTCAATTAGTTTATTGCTAATTGTTTTCAATCACTTAAAATATTGTTTCTATCATCATAACCCTTCAGGTACAATAAAAATTGTTTCTTCTTAAGTGAATGAATTCAACCTAGACTTCTGTTATTCTAGGAGATATTCACAGGGCAGTCTGTGATATCAGTATTTCTTTACGTTGCAAATTTTAGTAGCCTACATAATTACATAGGTTGTATGAAAATTCAGAAATAATTCTTAATGTTGTTAGGTATGACTTTGGGCATATCGAGTTTTTCTTTAAATGCAGATTGTTGTATATTAATTATTTCTGATTAAAATATAGGTAAAACATATTGCTAAGGTTGAAAGTCTGCTTTCTTTGCCTTTGCTATAATTCCATGGTGACTGAAATGGTGCTATGTCATTATTTTATAAATGCAGATTTAATCTAATGCAGTTCTTAAACTATTCTCTCTGCTTTCATGTGCAGAAAAATATTAAAGAATTTCTTCACAATATAATTTATCTTCATAGTAGAAACAACAATAATACTTGGAACAGACTGGGGTGGGATGAATATTTCTGGATAAATTTGCAAACATATGATTCCAGTGTCTCTCACCTTCTTGTACTTACCGATTGTCACAATGGAATCATCTTCACCATGAAAGATAAGAGATCACACATCCCCCAAATTTTTACTTAGTCCATATCAAAGAGCAAGAGGAAGAGGAAGAGAAGGGGATAGAGGAATTTGAAATCTCACAAAATTAAAAACAGAATAATAAATATTTAAGGAACAAGAAATCATTGGCGACAGAAGGGATAGGACTGACCCATAGGGATAATTTGGGTAACCTGGTAAGTAAATTAGTAAATTCCTACTTTTATTAGTTTCCATACCCACTTTTGAGAAGCACTGAACTAGAAGAAAGGAAGCATCTTACAAGGAAAGCAGCAGGGAGAAGTCTCTGATTCTCCTGATTACCCGGTGAAGGCCACCAACATTAGAAAGACAAAAAGCCCAATTGCAAGACAAATGCTGTGAGCAGTAGAGTTTGTGCACCTGTCTTATCCTACCTCTTTAAGAAATCTAGGCACTGACGAGGTGAAGAATTTTCAACAGTAGCGGTTTCTTCAGAATGAGGTTGAAAGACTCACATAGAACCAAGAAAGGGTCGAGCTCCATAATTGTGGTCCAAATTGTCAAAGACTTCTAAATTACAATTTACAAAGTCACTGTCATTTTCCAACTCACCGTGCATGCAAATATTTTAATGTTTGTTCCTTTCCCATCAAGCCTTCTGCTCAAATGCACATGTTCCCAGGATGTGACAATGACAAAATATTTAGTTATGGATTCTACTTGTGGATAAGCTTTTGAATTGTAAACAGAACATCAAGAAGGAAGTTTGAAATTGAGTAAGTAGAGTTTGGGGAGGGAAAGGAGAGAAAGTCCAGAGAGAACCCCTCCTGCCTAGTTTCATATTTCAAGTTTTGCTTAGCTTCATCCTGGCTACAAGGTAATAACCTTGTTGAAAATATAGTTCAAAAAATATATTGGGAGTTAGGGAGTGATCTTGCTTTCATTGATTTTAAAGGGATGTCATCCCTGACCCAATGTTTACTTGTGAATTGATCTCTGTAAAAACCTGAAAATCTCAACCTCCCCATCCTGCTTGAAAGTTTACTTGACTGGCATGTTCAGACCGCCATGTTGGCAACTATCCCATGGGGCAGAGCACAGCCCAAATAGAGGTGAGAACCAATTATTACTAAGCAAACAGTGATTGCTCTGTATTGCACCAAGTATCACCACCAACCTGCTATTTCTGAGTGGCAAAATCACTTCCTTAGGTGTATGTTGCTAATAAGTGACAAAGCAAGTGTTCTAAGTTGAGTTGAGCCTCAAAATCTTTCTGTTGCACCATTCAACATCCCATGAGCTCAAAACCCCTTGATTGGTCAGATGATTTGGCTGGCCAACTTGCAGATTTTGCAAGGTATTTTTAAATGTTTCCTTGTTACATTTGCTTTTTATTCCCCTCTAGGCCCTCAGATATTTTTTTTTTCTTTTGTCTTTCTTTCATCTCAAATTTAGCTCTGGTAATAAGGTTAGCATCCTGAAGAGATTCCATATGCTAGACGCCCTAGTATGGCCATCTGATGGAGAGCTTGGCTCAATCACTGACTTACAATCATCCAAAAATGCTGGGGAGACCAGAACAAACACAGCTTCAAAGGTTTCCTACTAATTTTCTGTATGACCTCCAGCAACTTCATATCCTCTTTGAACTAGAGTTCCTCATCTGTAAAATAATGTGCTTGAGCTAAATGATCACTAAATTCCCTTCTAGATTTCTGGTCTGAAATCAGGAAACATTGACGAAACAATAGAGAACATTTATTTACTCCATGCCTTATATTATAATCTACCATTACATAATATATAAATGGTGCTTTTAGAAAGTAATGCATAATTTTAGGTAAAACTTTATGCACGTGTTTATAATTCAAATTTCTTTATCACACATAGAGATGTGGCTTTTCTACATAAGATTGATTGGGATAATCTTTTCACGAGTAAAGGGAAGAACAGCTAGCACAAAGGTTCTTCAGCTTTCATTTAATGGATAGGACAATACGCCCAAGCAAAGAAATCTATCCTGTCATTAAATACTTAGCAACTAATTGCTTTTTGTCTTAGCTAATCTTACAGGAGTTGGGATCTGGCGCCTTCACTAATTCAGCTGTGTCATTTCACAATATTTAAAAACAAATAATACGTAGAGTGACACCATTGAAAGACCAAGATAAAAGGGTGTGGAAGTAAGAGATGAAGTTATAAAAGTTAGTTTGACAGTGTTTTCTCTTCTCACAAATTTTCCCAGGAGACCCTTTTAAATAGGCCTAAACAAATGTTGTTGCCTCTGATGATTTATTGCAGAACAAGCTGACAGAGCATAGAAGCATGTTATCTGGTCCCCTGTAGTGCAGGGGCTAATTCAGAAAATGAAGAAAGACCAGAAGTGCAGCAGTGGGAGCAAATGCTCTATATCACTCAGCAAGTCAGCAGATGGAAGCTGGGAATCACAGCTTATTTTAAAACATAGCTCTTAAGCATGGTGTGTGGGTAATTTTAGCATTTTTTCTTCATTTATAAAAAAAATTAATGAGAGTCTAAAAACTTCATCCCAGATGGTAACTGCAATAAATTTATAATAAATATTTTTTACTTTACTACTATTTTAGCTACACATCTATTACAGTATGGGTGTAACAGAATGTAAATACATTAACATATATACACATTTATCTATACCTATCTATAAAATATACATACACATTCATGTGTCTACTGTTTATTGTTATCATGTTTATGTTTTATAAACATAAAACTTGCCTTATGTCAACTAGTTCTGGCTTTTTAATTAAAGACTGAGAAACTCAGGAAACATAACTTTCTTTTAAATTGCTACTTGTTATTTTTCTATATGAACTTTCATTTTTAACTTGAAACAGATCCGCATTAAACAAGGCTCTCTTACTGTACACAAGAGAATACATATGGCCACTGCAGCAGTAAGATAACACACGTTACATATTGCAGAAACCTTCACTTACGGTCTTATATGCACATTCTATTTTCCTTAAGAGACTGCCTCGGGGGAAAAATGCAACACACACACAAATAGTTAGCCTATTATTCTCATTACAAAATATATAAAAGTGACTTTTAACTACCCACTTGCTTTTAAGTTGTTACCTAACTGGTAAGCTGACCAAGCAAGGAATGACAATACAGCGTAACTAAAATGTATCATTTTCCCCAAGTCACCAATTGTGCTTTCTTCTCCTTTAGTAACACCCATCTTTTAGCTTCCCATTGCCTTTATTATCTCTACTCCCAGTGCCTATGTGGAACACTATGTGGGAAATAAGCACTCAGGCTTGGAACTTAGATGAGCCTTGGTTTTGCCACCAACTCTCTGAAATATCTGTAAAATAAAGATGAACGTACCTCCACCGCTGATTTATTGGGATTTATACAGATTTATTGAGATTTCTGATTTATTGGGGAGTTTTAATCAGTGATTATACTCATGATTGGAACATTATATTAATCTTAACATCTTATCAAAACTTTTCTTAGGTGAAATCTTTCACACTAAGATGTGAATGATATGCTGAAAAATCATTTCATTTCAAAACTATATGGAAGCCTAAAGATCATGTATTTTTCAGTAAAGAAAGCTAAAATCCAGAACAGATATATAAGTTACCAAAGGTAACATAACTGGTTTTAAACAGAAGACCAGCAAATGTACTTTAAGAAAAGTTCTATGTATACTCTATTAAATCAAAATTTTTGCTTCAAATCGATTAAAGAATATGTGTTTGTAAATCCTGATATTCAGTAGAAATTGCCTCATAACCACAGGAACTAAACAGATAGAAACAGGCAAATACATCAACTTGGGAGAGTATGGTTAGACTCTTGATTCTAAGGGTTACCAAACAGAGGATAAGGCATTTAGAGAAATTATAAAATCTTAATATCACCTTGATGTTCATTAAGACAGTGAGATAATATAATAGAGCTTCATAATATAATAGAGTTTATATGTAATAGAATATATAGAGTATTCAGGACGTCTTGATAAATAACTTATTCTAACATATAGATCATCGTTTTCAAATTTGCCAATAATTTACTTTGAAAGATAGGAAATAAAATTTTTTGTGTCACATTTAAAGGCATTAACAAACTTTTTTGCTACTATTACTGTTTTCTACTATAATATTCTTTTTTTTTAAGATTTTATTTATTTATTCGACAGAGATAGAGATAGCCAGCGAGAGAGGGAACACAAGCAGGGGGAGTGGGAGAGGAAGAAGCAGGCTCATAGCGGAAGAGCCTGATGTGGGGCTCGGTCCCAGAACGCCGGGATCACGCCCTGAGCCAAAGGCAGATGCTTAACCGCTGTGCCACCCAGTCGCCCCATCTACTATAATATTCTGATTTGCAATCTTTAGGTTTACCATCTCTGTGCCAGATTATAATTAGGTTATATCCTGCAACATGAAGATGAATAGAACGTTTCCATGTTTATATTAATTGGTAGTTCTTTGTTAAATACTAGTTTATTGTGCTATAGCATCTTCTAGATTTTAAAATAATGAGAAAATATGAATATTTGAAATTCTTCTAAACAACTTCCCTTCTGAGAAAAGTTCTTTCATTCTACTGTAAGACAGAAGGACAAGTCAGCTAGAGTTGAAATATGTGGTCTTTAATTACAGAGTTTTATTTTTTTTTTCTTTCTTAAAATCCAGGGAGAGGTTAACTATTTGTCCTTATTGAGCCAAGAAAGAAAAGCTCTCTATTCTCTTATTAGCTACCTTTCGTTAAAGCAGAGTACATTGCCTTTATAATACAGGAAACTTTAGCAACTAAATGATGGATTCCATTGTAATAATAGAAAAAATTTAATCATCAGTATATTCATAGATAATAGCTCATATAGTAACTGAGAAATTTACATCTCTGGTGTCTTTGAGATTTATCTAATTTACAAAATTTTCTATAAGACATTAGTCAACCATTGTTCTGATTAAAATAGTTTCCATTGAAAATAGAAGAGAATATCACCAAAAATTCTGTCAACCTCTGCTAATGTTTGCTGCATTTTTAAAAATCTTAGAAATGCAGCTATATAAAATATACACACATATATTTAGATACAGATATCCATAAAGAAGACACAGATATATGCACACACAAAAAGAGACAGAAGTATGTAGTGATTGTATCTTTACATAAATATTCAAAGATATGACACTGTATGATAAAGTGATAGGTTTCCTTTTTAAGCTGTATTTATTGCTTAACAATATATCATGAATGTTTTCTAGGTCCATAATTCTAAAAATCATAATTGATCAAAGTATTCTTCATATGAATATCACATCACTTTTTAAATCAATTCCCTATTGAGCACTGAATTATTGCCAATGTCATAAACAATGTTCCAATGAAAATCTTTATAAATTTTACACACCACCATTTTAGAATAGTTCTCCTTTCTTAGGTGGAATAAGGGAAGGAGATTCTTTCTTCTACTTGGAATGACCACAATCACCAAGAACAAACCAACCAACCAAGCAAAAAACATACTAGGTATATTTTTCATAATCACTGATCCTTTATACTTCCCTCATTCCCTCTAATTAGAAGTAATTCTCTCCTTAAATCAATTGAAAATTAGATTGTAATCATTTGTGTGTTTATCTTATTTTCTTTAGTAAAGATTACTAAAGGCTTCCTGAATCCTTCATGGTAGCATAGTCTTTTGATATTAATAGATGTCTAAACACATATATTGGATCAAATCTAATTACAAGGAGACCCAAAAAGTGTTATTTTACTACTTCTAATTGATTAATCTTAGAAATTTTCCATCTCAGAATATCCTAACAATAGTCACAGTATGAATAATAATTCCTGCCTATATCAGAGTAAACTTGGGTAATAAATAATATATAGTAACATGTGAAAGTATTTATAAATAAAAAAATAATACAGATTAGAATTGCTACTGTTATAGCCAGCTGGACTATTCGCCAGGGGTCCATACATTTTTCAGTATTCTTCATATTACCTTTAAAAGTAGTGAAATATAACCTGAGGGACCTGGATCTTTGAAGATGTCTGTATCAGAAAAGAGTTTTTTAGACTATGTACGCGCCAATTTCAGAGTGCCTTCTGATGAAAATCAGAATATGATCCCTTCCCTTCACAGCTGAGTAGCTGGGTGATCTAGGAGAGCACGGTCCAATAGAAACATAATACGAACCACATATGAAATTTAAAATTTCCTAATAGTTACAACTTAAAAAAAAGATGAAAAAATACAGCTGATATCAATTTAACGATACCTTTTGTTTAATCCAATATATATGGAATTTTTTCAAATTTTAATCGATATGAAAATCAGTGAGATATTTTCTACTTTTTATACTAATTTCTTTTTTAAATCTAGGGTGTGCTTCCTGCACATATCAATTTGGATACAATTACAGTTGTCCAGCTAGCGGTTACTCTCTCGTACCTTATTACAGTTGCCCAGCTATTGGCTACTGTCTTGCACAACCCAGATATAGAAGTGGAGAAACCAAGGCACGTTGGCGAAAATTATCATTATTAAGGAAGAAACTTGAGTAGCCTCTCATAGTCAAAAATCTGAAGCAGGAGAATACATATTAACCTGGAGTAATGCCCTTTTCTTCATATATTAACAAAACCTATCCTTCTAAATACTGATAAGATTTGAAAATTGTATAAGAGAGCTGTCTCTGAAGAGGACAGAGATTCTCTCCTTAAATAAATTCTAGTCAGTCTCTTCAGAATACTCTTCTCAAATAGGCTTTGAATTTCGGCTTCCATATTGGTGTCTTTATTGTCCAACTTTAGCAAGAATCTTGCTAAATGCGTTTAGCCAGAATTCTCCACCTGCAATATCTGGTCATCATCAATATCTACTAGGGTTCCTCATCCTTTACTGTTCCCACAGGAGGTTATGATTATCCTGAACTTCAGCTAGAATTTTGTTAGATCACTTGAGTCAGAATCCCCTATACTCCTGATGTTTCCTCTTAGTAAGTATCCATCCACTGAAAAGAAATAATCCACTTATCTCCTTGGCTATAAATTCCTACTTGGCCTTTTATTCTGAATTGAACATGATTTCTCTTCCCTGCTGCAAAGCCCCATTGAAGCGATCCCAACAATTTATTGCAGTAGTCCCCCCTTACCCCGAATAAAATCTGCCTTACAGTTTTAACAAGTGTCATGTAATATTTTTCTTTAACTAAAGGGTGGGACGTTCAGAAAGGCCTAGTGAGGAACTCAAGGAAATGTTTCCGGGAAGAGGCTTCTGCTAAGCTGGCAAAGTTAGCACTGATAATCGTTCAAATTATCTGGAAATTGCTTGAAGGGTTTACACAAATTCAGAAGCATTTATTCATTAAATCTAAAGAAATCTAGTTCAAGCAATGTGAGGTAGCCTCCTTCCAGTTAGGACTGCATTCATGTCCCACAGAGAAGCCTTGAGGAAAAGTTCCTGTAACAGCAACCACAGCTGAAAGACCTTTTCACCTCAAGCCCCTAGCCTGAGGCACCACGCCGCACTCCCCCACCCCGCCCCGCCCCGCCCCCTACTTTCTGCCATGGAGGAGCCATTCCAGACAGATTATGCAGAAGGCCATCAATAGGTCCCACTTCTCATAGCTTAGTGCTATCAGAGGCCTATACTGGCAGTGGCTCCAACCTGGTAGCTGTGCCTGTTTTCCCACACCCAACTCCCACTAAGTAGAGAAGATGTATCGGGGCAGTGGGTAAAGAGTGCAGTCCTTCTTCTCAAGCAAGTCAATTTGCAGCTTCCATGTCCTTCAGCTCCCACTGCGGAAGAGCAAGTCTAGGTTCGTTTGGCAGCAATTGAGTATCATCAGATCCCACCATCCTTGGCTCTACAGAAGATCTGTACTGGGCGTGACGGTAACGCAGTTGCAGCCAAGTATTAGTGCAAGCAAACACTAAACAAACAATAATCTCTGAAGAGATACCTGTATCTAGAATTGCTGTAATAGAAGGGAACTTCCTCAACCTGACAAAGTGTATTAAAAAAAAAGAAATCCACATCTATCATATCTAACGGTAAAACGCTGGAAGTTTTCTCCCTAAGATCGGGAAGGAGAGAAGGACGTTGGCTCTTTCCACATCCATTTAATATTGTACTGGAGGATTCAGCCAGGATAATTAAGCGATTAGACAAGAAAAAGAAATAGAATAAAGCACATTCAGATTGAAAAGAAGTAAAGCTCTCTTTAATTACAAGTGACTTGAACTTCTATAGATATATGAGGCATCCACAAAAAATGGTAATATCATGAGTTTGCAAGATGAGTTATATTTCTGTATCCTAACCATGAACAATCCAAAAAAGAAGAAAGCAATTCCACTTACAGTAGCATCAAAAAGAATTAAGTACTGTATGGTGACTAACATAATATAATAAAAAATATTATTATAATAAAAAAAGAAAAAGAAATAAATTTAACAAGATAAGGGTAAGACTTATACACAAAAACATATACACACAACTATAAAATAGTACTAGAAGAAATTAAAGATCTAAATAAGTGAGGAGTTTCCTCATGTCCATACATTGGAAGATTTCATATTATTAAAATGGAAATAACCTCCAAATTGATCTACAGATTAAATGCAATCTCTATCAAACTCCCAGATCACTTCTTTTGCAGAAACTGACATGCTGATCCTAAAATTCATATGCAAATTCAAGAAACTCAAAAGAGAAAAACAAACTTGGAAAATAACAAAGCTGAAAGTCTCATTCTAATTTATAAGCACAGTACACAGTTATCAAGACAGTGTGGTACTAGCTTATGTTAAATCAACAACAAACAGAATTATGAATCCAGATACGAAATTCTATCTCACACCATTCACAAAAATTAGCTTAAAGTGGATCTTAAATATAAGAACTAATGATAAGTAACTGTTAGAAGGAAACCTGAGAGTAAGTCTTTGTGATCTTGAATTAGGTGATAGTTTCTTACATATCACTTCAAAAGTACAAGCAACAAAAAATATAGATTGGACTTCATTAAAATTAAAAGTCTTTGTGCCTCAAAAGACACCATCAAGAAAGTAAATGGATGAAAATATTTGAAAATCATATATGAAATAAAGGACTAGCATTCAGAACAGATAAAGAACTCTTAAGATTCAATAATACAGAGATCTATAACCAAATTTAAAAAATGAACAAAGACTCTGAACAGACATTGCTCCAAAGAATATATATGAATGGCCAATGAAACCATGAAAAGATGCTCAACATAATTGGTTATTAGTCATTAGGGAAATGGAAAACAAAGCCACAAGATACCACTTCATACCCACTAAAGTGGAAGAAAAATAATAAATGTTGGCAAGGATGTAAAGAAATTAGAAGCCTCATGTATGGCTGGTGAGAATGTAAAATGATGTAGTCACTTGAGAAAACAGTTTGCCAGGTTCTCAAAATGTTAAAATCTATGATTCAGCAATTTCACTCTTAAGTATATACCCAAGAGAAATAAAATCATATATCCACACAAATATACGTACATTATGCATTATTCATAATAAGCAAAAAGTAAAAACAACCCAAATAGCCATCAATTGATGAATAAAATATGGTACAACCACACATTACTATTTGACAATAGAAAGTAACAACGTACCGATAAATGCTACAATATAGATGAACCTTGAAAAAGTATGCTAAGTCAAAGAAAATCACAAAATTCCACATATTGGATGATTTCATTTTTATGAAATATTCAGGACAGGAAAATCCATAGAGACACAAAGTAAATTAATGGCTGTTAGGGCAGGGAGTTGGGGTTGAGGGAATGGGAAGGGTCATGAAATTGTGGTGATAGTTGCACAACTCTGAAGATATTTAAAACCACCGAATTGTCTTCTTTAAATGGGTGAAATTTATAGTATATGAAATATATTTCAAAAAAGCTTTTTTAAAAAAGAAAAGGATTGGACAATATGAACCCTTAAAAGATCAATCCTTTCATCCTGATTCAGATTAGGGAAGATGCCAAGGTGAATCCGGACCTAGTCCTAATAGCAGTGTAGAGAAAACCTTACCTCAAGAAATGAAATTCCCAAACCTCTGGACAAAACCTAGAAAAGAAGAGGAATGGGATTTGTAAGGTACTGAAGTGGCGATTACTAGAAGACCCTGAGGGAAAGAGTTGTGACCTAATTAAGTGTATGAATGGGTCAAAGACTGACTGCTGAAAGTCTGTCAGTCTGGCATGATCTCCCTTTACTGAGCTAACCCCGAGGTGAGATGCTCTACCCTGAAAAAGCTACAATGGCAATGACAGGAATCTCTCTCTACCTGCACGCAGGGCAGTTCCTGAAGACACTTAGGGCTTGGGACTTCGTCTTTAGAGACAATGCTGCTTCTTCAACACTTCTTTGCTGCTGCTATAGACTGAATATTTGTGTTCCCCTCACCCAAATTCATAGATTTCAATCTAATCCCCAGCGTGACGGTATTTGGGTATGGGGCCTTTGGGATGTGATTATGTCATGAGGGTGGAGCCTGCGTAAGTGGAATTAGTGCCTTTATAAAGGAGACCCCAGATTGCTCTCTTGCCTTCCTCTGCCATGTGAGTTTTCAGCAAAATATGTCCATCTGTGAACCAGGAAGTATGCTCTCACCAGACACCAAATCTGCCAGCACCTTGATCTTAGACTTCCCAGCTCCCACAACTGTGAGAAATAAATTTGTTGCTTTTAAGCTACCTAGTTTATGGTATTCTGGCATAGTAGCTTGAGCAAACTTACATAGCTACAGATTTTTTTTTTTTTTTGCCATAAAGCATACTTCTAAACGTTTAATGGAGTTTAAAAGAGCTGAATCGTAGACTACATCATTGAACTCCTTGACAGAGAATAACCTGAGGGAGGGTATTGATCCTCCGTACGAGAACCAACTGTCATTTCCCAGCAAGTAGAAAGTCTCTCTGAATTTCCTGCCTGACACCTGGGCACCAACTCTCTGGTCTGGTGCTATGGCAGCCTTTCCCAAGGCAATCTCCGGTGGCCACTGCAATACCCAAGTGCGGATTTTTAGTTCCATGTCGCAAAAACTATTAGAATTGCTTCGCCTGTCCAGCTGCCCCAACCCATACATCAAACACTTCAGTTTACCAAATATTTACATGATAAGAATGTCTTGAAGGAAGCAGACTAGACATCCTGCAAATCCATGTATATAAGTGTGTTTCACTATAGAATGCTGCTTGTGGATATTATCTGCACCACAATTTGTGAAGTCTGACATGCCTGTGTTATCTGGGCCTTGGCACTCCTGTTAAGGCATGGTTTCCAAGTAGTCAGTTCCAAAATCCTTTGATATTTTACCTGTTTTTCTTATTGCTCAGGCTCTCCATCCTCTTTCCTCATGCGCATCAATATGACACAGGAGCATTTGACCCCCTCATACTCTGTCAGTGTGAGACCCTTGGACACGTTTCCTTGACAAGGGAAATTCATTCCCAGGCAGAAGTCTATAAAGATTAACATTTCACTACCACTGCCCAGGCAGTTACACTTTTATCCAAGACAGCTTGTGATTCTAGTTAATAAGAACACCCCAAAGCAGAAAATGAATAACACAAGTGGGAGAGCAGATCTTCGCTGGTGCCTATGAGTGGACCTGGCACAACAGCTCGGCGTCACCACTACCTCTTGACTCTCGTTCAACACTCACTTGGTTTATCTTGTTAAAAAAAAAAAAAAAGTAAGTTGCTATTCATTGTATTCTGAAAGAGGCTAGTTGGTACACATATGCTCATATAAAGAAAGATGTTCACTTTTTAGGGGACAGGGATGCTCATTAGGAATTACCAGGACATAGAGAACATATCCATGAAGACTACTCAATTTCATTTTTCTTTGATTCCCTGTTCATCAGAAATATTCTGGCTTCTAAAGATGTCCATGCATCTTGATATCTATCAGAGCAAGAGAATGAACAAAAGCATCACAAACACTGAAAATGGACTACAAATTCCAAACTTAAATGGAATTCCAGTTTATTTACCAGTTTCTTGTGAATTTGGAGGGCTTGGCTAAACGAACTATGTTAATTCTTAATGTCTTCACAAAAAACTAGTTTCTGGCCCTTGCCATGCCCCTACCTATCCCAGGAAGGAAATGCCACTCACTGAGACGCTATTAGATTGAAAAGCTGACATGTTAATCTTATCACTCTCAAAATAAAACATGTTCTGATTTTTCTTCTTGTCATTCTTCTTCTTTCTAGTCTCAGAAGTGTGAACATTGGCTCTCTAACATATTTGAAAGTGACTGTGTCAGTGTTCTAGATGCGGTAACCTAAGATTCATTCCTTGTCCCTACAAGGTTTCTGGAAATGTTTGTTTTCTATTCATGAATGGTTGCAGGATACAAACAAGGTTAGTTGCCATCCCTGCCCTTAAGCAACTTACTATCAAGATAAAACACATGTGCGACACAGCTGGGTATCAGAACCCCAATATCCACTCTCCCCTTTCTTCTTTGGTAATAGAATTCACTCACTTTTAAATATGGATTCCCAGAATTTCCCAAATCACTTGCAGCTAGGTGAGGGCAACACTACGTTCTGACCAGTGAAATTTAAGCAGTGCTTGTGATGGTTAACTTCATGAGCCACCTTGACCGGGCTAGGGAATTCTCAGATAGCTGGTAAAATGTTACTTCAGGGTATGCATGAGAGTGGGTCCCTGGAAGACATAAGCATTTGAATCAATAGACTGAGTAAAGATTGCCCTTCCCAGAGCAGGTGGGCATCATCCAGTGCATTAAGGGCCTAAATAGAACAAAACAGGCAGAGAAACGACAAACTTGGTTTCTCTGCTTGAGCTGAGACATCCGTCTTCTTTTCCTGCCCTTAGAAGTGAAGAGAGTTGGAGTTTGCCCTTTGCCCCTTCTCCCTATCTCTTCTAACCTGCTAAACAGAAGGTGGATCCTAGCGGCTGGACTGTGGAACAAGAGCCACACTGTAGAAATTACAGAAAGTCATCAATGGGCTAGATCCACCATGAGTGCATAGCTGTGGACTATTGCAGTTGGGTTGTCTCAACCCAACTTTTGCAAGAGATTTTCCCTGAAAAACTAAAACTCTATCTTGTTTCAGGACAGTTTTTCAGTTTTGATCCATACAGCATACATATTTCTGATCATCATAGAGGCACAAAATAGAGACTGGACAACTCAAAAAAAAAACCAACAACAACAACAACAACAAAAAATGCTAATGAAGAAAGACATTTTTTCAATAAATAGGAGTGGGGGGGGTGTGTGATGAATACCTGGCTCTGTGTGAAAAGAACTCTTCTCAGCTGTCACTGACTTTTCATGCATTGTTATCAGATTGTATGATTTGTATGATTAAGTACCTAATGAACTGTATAGGCAATAAGTGCTGGAAAGGCACAAAAAGAAGACAATCCTGTAGCTTTTACTCTTTAGATAGCCCTGAAAAGCCATTTGATGAGCTAGACCTTACAGAAAAATTGGTAATTAAAAGGGTGAAATAAAAGCAATCTTGCCAAGACAAAAAAAAGGCCACAGTGATGTCAAAAGCAGGGCCCTGTATGTGTATCCTTTGAAGTGGAGAGTTACTTTTAAGGTAGTAATGAGAGACTATGGCTAGAGAAAGAGAGCTTAGAGTCAAGCTAATGGGTTTGAATTTCTGCCTTGGTTAAAGGGAGCTACTGAAAATTTGGGTATACGAGAGTTATGACAATTTCAAGATGGCTATCACTTTGCTTGAGTTTTAAGTTCAAATCTGTGCATAATGCAATTTTAAAAAGTTGCATTGTCCATGAATCTACTCTGTGACAAGCCTTCTAATATCAAATGGTTTTTGGTTGTTGTCGTTGTTAAAGATCTATCTATCTATCTATTTGTTTGATGGAGAGAGAGAGAGAGAGCTCAAGGGGGCAGAGCAGCAGGCAGAGGGAGAGAGGGAGCAGGCTCCCTGCTGAGCAGAGAGCCCCACACAGGGCTAGATCCCAGGACCCTGGGATCGTGACCTGAGCCGAAAGCAGACAATTAACCAGCTGAACCACCCAGGCGCCCCTAATATCAAGTGTTTAATTTAATCGTTACAAGAACCTTGGGAAGTAAAACCATCATGAATGACTTTCTAAATGAGGAAACTGAAATATTAAGGAGTCAAGAAGTTTGTTCAATATTCCTCAAATAGCAAATGGAAAAGCCAACTCTTCAACCCAGCTCTGTGTGGTATATACAACTTCCTGCCCCCTCCCATTTCCCCACACAATTATGCCATAACTGAGAACTGCCAATGTATAAAATGTATACTTTGCAATGAAATGTTCTACTATTACTACTGTTATTTAAGAGAACATATAACTCGACCATAGTAGCTGAATTTCTTCCAAAAATAATGTATAATTCTATGAGTTGATGAATGTCTTTTATGGTTACTTTATTCATTTGATCCTTATCTTCAACATAAAAGCATTGAGGTAAAAAAG
>NC_048224.1:123962790-124041329 GCF_002007445.2 Ailuropoda melanoleuca
AAATATTATTATAATAAAAAAAGAAAAAGAAATAAATTTAACAAGATAAGGGTAAGACTTATACACAAAAACATATACACACAACTATAAAATAGTACTAGAAGAAATTAAAGATCTAAATAAGTGAGGAGTTTCCTCATGTCCATACATTGGAAGATTTCATATTATTAAAATGGAAATAACCTCCAAATTGATCTACAGATTAAATGCAATCTCTATCAAACTCCCAGATCACTTTTTTTGCAGAAACTGACATGCTGATCCTAAAATTCATATGCAAATTCAAGAAACTCAAAAGAGAAAAACAACCTTGGAAAATAACAAAGCTGAAAGTCTCATTCTAATTTATAAGCACAGTACACAGTTATCAAGACAGTGTGGTACTAGCTTATGTTAAATCAACAACAAACAGAATTATGAATCCAGATATGAAATTCTATCTCACACCATTCACAAAAATTAGCTTAAAGTGGATCTTAAATATAAGAACTAATGATAAGTAACTGTTAGAAGGAAACCTGAGAGTAAGTCTTTGTGATCTTGAATTAGGTGATAGTTTCTTACATATCACTTCAAAAGTACAAGCAACAAAAAATATAGATTGGACTTCATTAAAATTAAAAGTCTTTGTGCCTCAAAAGACACCATCAAGAAAGTAAATGGATGAAAATATTTGAAAATCATATATGAAATAAAGGACTAGCATTCAGAACAGATAAAGAACTCTTAAGATTCAATAATACAGAGATCTATAACCAAATTTAAAAAATGAACAAAGACTCTGAACAGACATTGCTCCAAAGAATATATATGAATGGCCAATGAAACCATGAAAAGATGCTCAACATAATTGGTTATTAGTCATTAGGGAAATGGAAAACAAAGCCACAAGATACCACTTCATACCCACTAAAGTGGAAGAAAAATAATAAATGTTGGCAAGGATGTAAAGAAATTAGAAGCCTCATGTATGGCTGGTGAGAATGTAAAATGATGTAGTCACTTGAGAAAACAGTTTGCCAGGTTCTCAAAATGTTAAAATCTATGATTCAGCAATTTCACTCTTAAGTATATACCCAAGAGAAATAAAATCATATATCCACACAAATATACGTACATTATGCATTATTCATAATAAGCAAAAAGTAAAAACAACCCAAATAGCCATCAATTGATGAATAAAATATGGTACAACCACACATTACTATTTGACAATAGAAAGTAACAACGTACCGATAAATGCTACAATATAGATGAACCTTGAAAAAGTATGCTAAGTCAAAGAAAATCACAAAATTCCACATATTGGATGATTTCATTTTTATGAAATATTCAGGACAGGAAAATCCATAGAGACACAAAGTAAATTAATGGCTGTTAGGGCAGGGCGTTGGGGTTGAGGGAATGGGAAGGGTCATGAAATTGTGGTGATAGTTGCACAACTCTGAAGATATTTAAAACCACCGAATTGTCTTCTTTAAATGGGTGAAATTTATAGTATATGAAATATATTTCAATAAAGCTTTTTTAAAAAAGAAAAGGATTGGACAATATGAACCCTTAAAAGATCAATCCTTTCATCCTGATTCAGATTAGGGAAGATGCCAAGGTGAATCCTGACCTAGTCCTAATAGCAGTGTAGAGAAAACCTTACCTCAAGAAATGAAATTCCCAAACCTCTGGACAAAACCTAGAAAAGAAGAGGAATGGGATTTGTAAGGTACTGAAGTGGCGATTACTAGAAGACCCTGAGGGAAAGAGTTGTGACCTAATTAAGTGTATGAATGGGTCAAAGACTGACTGCTGAAAGTCTGTCAGTCTGGCATGATCTCCCTTTACTGAGCTAACCCCGAGGTGAGATGCTCTACCCTGAAAAAGCTACAATGGCAATGACAGGAATCTCTCTCTACCTGCACACAGGGCAGTTCCTGAAGACACTTAGGGCTTGGGACTTCGTCTTTAGAGACAATGCTGCTTCTTCAACACTTCTTTGCTGCTGCTATAGACTGAATATTTGTGTTCCCCTCACCCAAATTCATAGATTTCAATCTAATCCCCAGCGTGACGGTATTTGGGTATGGGGCCTTTGGGATGTGATTATGTCATGAGGGTGGAGCCTGCGTAAGTGGAATTAGTGCCTTTATAAAGGAGACCCCAGATTGCTCTCTTGCCTTCCTCTGCCATGTGAGTTTTCAGCAAAATATGTCCATCTGTGAACCAGGAAGTATGCTCTCACCAGACACCAAATCTGCCAGCACCTTGATCTTAGACTTCCCAGCTCCCACAACTGTGAGAAATAAATTTGTTGCTTTTAAGCTACCTAGTTTATGGTATTCTGGCATAGTAGCTTGAGCAAACTTACATAGCTACAGATTTTTTTTTTTTTTGCCATAAAGCATACTTCTAAACGTTTAATGGAGTTTAAAAGAGCTGAATTGTAGACTACATCATTGAACTCCTTGACAGAGAATAACCTGAGGGAGGGTATTGATCCTCCGTACGAGAACCAACTGTCATTTCCCAGCAAGTAGAAAGTCTCTCTGAATTTCCTGCCTGACACCTTGGCACCAACTCTCTGGTCTGGTGCTATGGCAGCCTTTCCCAAGGCAATCTCCGGTGGCCACTGCAATACCCAAGTGCGGATTTTTAGTTCCATGTCGCAAAAACTATTAGAATTGCTTCGCCTGTCCAGCTGCCCCAACCCATACATCAAACACTTCAGTTTACCAAATATTTACATGATAAGAATGTCTTGAAGGAAGCAGACTAGACATCCTGCAAATCCATGTATATAAGTGTGTTTCACTATAGAATGCTGCTTGTGGATATTATCTGCACCCCATTTTTTGAAGTCTGACATGCCTGTGTTATCTGGGCCTTGGCACTCATGTTAAGGCATGGTTTCCAAGTAGTCAGTTCCAAAATCCTTTGATATTTTACCTGTTTTTCTTATTGCTCAGGCTCTCCATCCTCTTTCCTCATGCGCATCAATATGACACAGGAGCATTTGACCCCCTCATACTCTGTCAGTGTGAGACCCTTGGACACGTTTCCTTGACAAGGGAAATTCATTCCCAGGCAGAAGTCTATAAAGATTAACATTTCACTACCACTGCCCAGGCAGTTACACTTTTATCCAAGACAGCTTGTGATTCTAGTTAATAAGAACACCCCAAAGCAGAAAATGAATAACACAAGTGGGAGAGCAGATCTTAGCTGGTGCCTATGAGTGGACCTGGCACAACAGCTCGGCGTCACCACTACCTCTTGACTCTCGTTCAACACTCACTTGGTTTATCTTGTTAAAAAAAAAAAAAGTAAGTTGCTATTCGTTGTATTCTGAAAGAGGCTAGGTGGTACACATATGCTCATATAAAGAAAGATGTTCACTTTTTAGGGGACAGGGATGCTCATTAGGAATTACCAGGACATAGAGAACATATCCATGAAGACTACTCAATTTCATTTTTCTTTGATTCCCTGTTCATCAGAAATATTCTGGCTTCTAAAGATGTCCATGCATCTTGATATCTATCAGAGCAAGAGAATGAACAAAAGCATCACAAACACTGAAAATGGACTACAAATTCCAAACTTAAATGGAATTCCAGTTTATTTACCAGTTTCTTGTGAATTTGGAGGGCTTGGCTAAACGAACTATGTTAATTCTTAATGTCTTGACAAAAAACTAGTTTCTGGCCCTTGCCATGCCCCTACCTATCCCAGGAAGGAAATGCCACTCACTGAGACGCTATTAGATTGAAAAGCTGACATGTTAATCTTATCACTCTCAAAATAAAACATGTTCTGATTTTTCTTCTTGTCATTCTTCTTCTTTCTAGTCTCAGAAGTGTGAACATTGGCATTCTAACATATTTGAAAGTGACTGTGTCAGTGTTCTAGATGCGGTAACCTAAGATTCATTCCTTGTCCCTACAAGGTTTCTGGAAATGTTTGTTTTCTATTCATGAATGGTTGCAGGATACAAACAAGGTTAGTTGCCATCCCTGCCCTTAAGCAACTTACTATCAAGATAAAACACATGTGCGACACAGCTGGGTATCAGAACCCCAATATCCACTCTCCCCTTTCTTCTTTGGTAATAGAATTCACTCACTTTTAAATATGGATTCCCAGAATTTCCCAAATCACTTGCAGCTAGGTGAGGGCAACACTACGTTCTGACCAGTGAAATTTAAGCAGTGCTTGTGATGGTTAACTTCATGAGCCACCTTGACCGGGCTAGGGAATTCTCAGATAGCTGGTAAAATGTTACTTCAGGGTATGCATGAGAGTGGGTCCCTGGAAGACATAAGCATTTGAATCAATAGACTGAGTAAAGATTGCCCTTCCCAGAGCAGGTGGGCATCATCCAGTGCATTAAGGGCCTAAATAGAACAAAACAGGCAGAGAAACGACAAACTTGGTTTCTCTGCTTGAGCTGAGACATCCGTCTTCTTTTCCTGCCCTTAGAAGTGAAGAGAGTTGGAGTTTGCCCTTTGCCCCTTCTCCCTATCTCTTCTAACCTGCTAAACAGAAGGTGGATCCTAGCGGCTGGACTGTGAAACAAGAGCCACACTGTAGAAATTACAGAAAGTCATCAATGGGCTGGATCCACCATGAGTGCATAGCTGTGGACTATTGCAGTTGGGTTGTCTCAACCCAACTTTTGCAAGAGATTTTCCCTGAAAAACTAAAACTCTATCTTGTTTCAGGACAGTTTTTCAGTTTTGATCCATACAGCATACATATTTCTGATCATCATAGAGGCACAAAATAGAGACTGGACAACTCAAAAAAAAAACCAACAACAACAACAACAACAAAAAATGCTAATGAAGAAAGACATTTTTTCAATAAATAGGAGTGGGGGGGGTGTGTGATGAATACCTGGCTCTGTGTGAAAAGAACTCTTCTCAGCTGTCACTGACTTTTCATGCATTGTTATCAGATTGTATGATTTGTATGATTAAGTACCTAATGAACTGTATAGGCAATAAGTGCTGGAAAGGCACAAAAAGAAGACAATCCTGTAGCTTTTACTCTTTAGATAGCCCTGAAAAGCCATTTGATGAGCTAGACCTTACAGAAAAATTGGTAATTAAAAGGGTGAAATAAAAGCAATCTTGCCAAGACAAAAAAAAGGCCACAGTGATGTCAAAAGCAGGGCCCTGTATGTATATCCTTTGAAGTGGAGAGTTACTTTTAAGGTAGTAATGAGAGACTATGGCTAGAGAAAGAGAGCTTAGAGTCAAGCTAATGGGTTTGAATTTCTGCCTTGGTTAAAGGGAGCTACTGAAAATTTGGGTATACGAGAGTTATGACAATTTCAAGATGGCTATCACTTTGCTTGAGTTTTAAGTTCAAATCTGTGCATAATGCAATTTTAAAAAGTTGCATTGTCCATGAATCTACTCTGTGACAAGCCTTCTAATATCAAATGGTTTTTTGTTGTTGTCGTTGTTAAAGATCTATCTATCTATCTATTTGTTTGATGGAGAGAGAGAGAGAGAGAGCTCAAGGGGGCAGAGCAGCAGGCAGAGGGAGAGAGGAAGCAGGCTCCCTGCTGAGCAGAGAGCCCCACACAGGGCTAGATCCCAGGACCCTGGGATCGTGACCTGAGCTGAAAGCAGACAATTAACCAGCTGAACCACCCAGGCGCCCCTAATATCAAGTGTTTAATTTAATCGTTACAAGAACCTTGGGAAGTAAAACCATCATGAATGACTTTCTAAATGAGGAAACTGAAATATTAAGGAGTCAAGAAGTTTGTTCAATATTCCTCAAATAGCAAATGGAAAAGCCAACTCTTCAACCCAGCTCTGTGTGGTATATACAACTTCCTGCCCCCTCCCATTTCCCCACACAATTATGCCATAACTGAGAACTGCCAATGTATAAAATGTATACTTTGCAATGAAATGTTCTACTATTACTACTGTTATTTAAGAGAACATATAACTCGACCATAGTAGCTGAATTTCTTCCAAAAATAATGTATAATTCTATGAGTTGATGAATGTCTTTTATGGTTACTTTATTCATTTGATCCTTATCTTCAACATAAAAGCATTGAGGTAAAAAAGACACAAAGAGTAAAATTAAATTAGAACAGAATAAAAGCAATCAATGCTTATTGCATATTCTATACCCAAGATCACAAATTTTTAAGGGCACTTAAAAAATAACTACTCCATTATTGAGAGGCCTTGGCTTTAAACCACAAGGGGAGAGTGATTGGCTTTGAAGCCTTTCTCTCTGAAAATCTTTGAGCTGGGTGTACAGGCCAAATTCTGAGATTTAAAAAAAAAATTAAATTAAAATGCTGATTCAACAATATGAGGACAATGGTTTTCCTTTAGTCCTTATTGCACTCCTAAGCACTTACAATTTTTAAAGAGTAGCTCTTTTTGAATATCCTTTTCTCAAGGATATAATTTTAAATATGCAATCAAGTCATTTTATTGTGTGACATCATTCATATCAACTGAATTTTCTTCAGTACTGAGTAAACATAAATAACTGTGAATGTCAATGAGCTCATTGAGCAAGCATGATTTAAAGAAATGAAGTAATCTCTGATTGTAGTATTGATTATAAACAAAAATTTGTAATATATGTTTCCATGGGGGATGTATTTCAGAATATCTGTACTTTCCTCTCAGATTTATGGAGCTTTGGCTTTTGCATGAACCCTTTTCAGATCCCTAATTCATGCAACCTTTATGTAACTTTCCTTTTCAGGTCATAAATTCCCATCTGGGAAGTCGGGAGTTTAGATGCTCATTTCCCACGCATTTTCTTGTGTTTAATCACTTCATGAGGCATGCTTCCTTTAAAGATCAAAGTTAGGCTAATGTATTATTTTAAAAGTCATGCTATTGGTTTTGAAATCTATTAAAACCGCGGATAAACACAGTTGACCTAAGATACACCCCCCCACACACAAATTAGGTATTTTGTTTTTTATAAACCTTATTCATCAAAACCAAAATTGCAAACTCTCTGGATATTCATGTCAGCAACACGTAACTTTATAACCAATGTTTATACCAGCTACCTGTGAGAAAGGATGGTGGAAGTATTTCAAACTTCAATAATTAACAAACATTAAATATCTTTACTTCCCAGTTATGCTTAGAATTATGCTGTATCTTTAGTGATAAATAACAACTAGAGATAACACTTATCAATTTACATGCACCAGACACTCTTCTAGGTGCCTTTATCTTTATAACAACTCTAGGAGATGAGTGCTTTGGTTATCAATCTCATTTCATAGTTAAGGAAACTGAGGCACAGTTCCTTGCCAGAAATCACACAACCTACAAATAGCAAAGCTGGAATTTGTACCAGGTCCTGGCCCCAGGGACTTTGTTGTGTGTGTGTGTGTGTGTATTTGTATATATAAATAAACACTACCCCGCAATGTGATGGTAATTAGTAGCTGGGGCCTTTGGGAGGTAATTAGGATTAGAAGAGGTCATAAGGGTAGAGCCCTCACAATGGGATTAGTGCCCTTAAACAGTCACAAGGAAGATTGCTTCCACTCTTTCCTCTCTATCATGTGAGGAGATATGAGAAGTAGGCAACGTGCAACTGGGAAGAGGGCCCTCATGAGAACCTGACCATACAGGCACTCTAATCTTAGACTTCCAGCCTCCAGAATTGTGAGAAATAATGCGTTATTGGTATGCCACCCCATATTTGGTGATTTAACCCAAACAGACTAAGACACCTCTCAATCACCAATATGGGTGTTACTCCTCTTTCTTGCCCTCCCCCCCACCCAAGTGTCTAATCTTAAGAAGATATATATCTGCTTTCTGGCCTCCGAAGGATACCTGACAGGATGTGAATCTTTCTTTGAAATGTACAGCAAGCCTGGTAAGCATGGAAGCTATTGGCTTAGGTGTGTTCTGGAATCTAAGAAACCAAATTGGGGAAGGAAAGAAAAATAAATGTATCGGTCCAAAGAAGAACATGTAAAGAAAGAATACACCAAGACCTTTAAGAGGAGCAAAAAGTACAGAAAGGAAGGCCAAGTCCAAAGGGCAGAGACTCAGGCTGATGGTTGGAAAAAAGAATCATGAGTCAGAAGAAATTATAAGAGCCCCATGGTTCTGTGAAAATCTAGAGGGTCTAGGTCAGCTTCCCAAAACAGTGCCAAAATCTTTGGTAAAGTCATAACTGTGCTGGGCTGATAAAGGCACAGTGAGAGCACACAATGTCCTCCCTACTATAAAATCGTACATTCCTCCCAACCAAGGCTTCTTAAATTAAAACGCAGATTCTGAAATAGGAAATAATTTAGTTAAAAAATTAGGCTCACAATCTTCTGTTTTTAATAATATACCAATATTTTTAAACAAAAATAAAAAGCCAATACTGAAATATTTTGAATCACAAAATGCTCTAGTCATTACTAGAAGGGAGAAAGTTTAACTTCAATTTCTTCTCTTCCTGACCTTATACCCCAGAACTACAGAAAAATAAATTCTTCCCACATTCCTGCCCTAAAGTTGCCAAAATACCTACTAGGAACATGTAAAATATTTTAAACATTTCCATCATCAAAATATAAATCAAAGAAAATAAACAAAATTCCTTTTACTTTTGCCCTTTCTTTGAAAACAGTGGATATGTCCTTGTAATGTACATAATTCTTCTATGGTTTCTAAATTTTCTGTCATCGACTTAGCTTTTCCTTAATATACTTAAGAAGGATAACAAGTCCCTCAGACCAGAGAGGAGAAGAAACTTCCTCCAACCTGGTTTGAGGCTGTGCAGGCCTCTGAAGGTACAAAGCTTCCTGCTGATAGGAAAGGCAAGTTGCTTGTGCTCTAATGGGGTCCCTCAGCACAGGTTTCTCTATCACAGCTTGAATGCTACAACAGACGCCATAAGAGGCCCCAGTAGCTGGAGAGCTATAGAAACATCACTGTGGAAACAGCATTGCCCTTCTTATAATGCCCAAGCAACACACCATTTCTAGTCCATTCAGAACAGAAAACCTAAGTAAGATTGAACATGTGCTCTGCTTGTCTTAAGGAAAGAGAGAATTGCCCAACTGCTGAAGATATGCTTCTGAGAGTGGAAAAGGAATGGGACAAAATATTTAGGCCTGAAATGGCCATGTTTGTGCAAAGAGAGCACCAAGCTGTCAACAGCTCTGAGCTGCATGGAAAAATAAGGTCCAATGAGCTTAAAACTGCTAATTTATAACTTCAAGTTAATTTTCCATCATGGTTTCTTGGCTCACATGGGCCACCAGGATAAAATTATATAAAGAAAATAATGCAGAGGTCTTAAAGAAAATAACTCTTCATAGACACCCCCTTAGGGTTTATTCCTATATGACATTTGTAATGGCCCTTCGTCTATATCTGATACTTGTGATAGTAGGGAATACTGATAACACCTGAGGGTCCATGGACCCTACAGCTTCTAGAAGTCTTAGGGTCTTCATTGCAGAAGATTCAAGATATTGAACTTGATGATTTAAGATTTTTACTAATTCCCTGCCTAGGCATAGTTATAATTTCCTTTTACTGATTATTATAAAAAGTCTATACCCAATCATACTATCAGCTACTCAACTAACAATAGGTCCTTTCCCTCTGCATGCGTTTGCCCAAAAGCCCAAGCCCAAGTGTCCTGCCACATTAAAATAAACTGCTATTAAATATAGACATGAACACAATTCAAACTGAATGCATGCCCACACTGAGTTTACTATTCCATAATTAATCACCCATCATTTTAAAAATTGGCAGTTAAACACACACACACACACACACACACACACATACACACAGATATATTAGAGATAAAGAATTCAAAGTTTCCAGAGGAAGGATGAAGTAATAAGCAGTAAACAGTTAAGTGGAAAATCTAATTGTAAAATTTCCGAGTGAATTGTTTAGTAGTTGCTTTAGGGAAAGAAGAGTTAATGGCTTGTCAACTTGAAACCATAGCAGCTCTCTGCAAATATCGCTACTCAAATATCAGTTAATGCTCAAAGGCTAAACAAGACAGTGCCTACAGTACTACAAGTTTTCTGTCAAAGACGCCGTATTTATAGGTGAAATTGGCCTTGCTACAAAGAGAAAATTGTACTTCAAAAAGTTAATGAGAAACTTTGCATTGACTGAACAGCATGCACTGTATCTTAATGGCATAATTCTGTTCATGACTATTTCTGTGGCATTTAGTCAGTTTATTATCTAGAAATTAATCAAATGATTTAGCAACAAATTAAAATATTAAATGCCATTTTACCCATGCGATTATTTCATAATTATTTAAATTTTATGGTACTGATACAGTCCAGAAATAATAAGTAATTAGCTAGTTATCTCTTTAATGTAATTAACCAGACTCAGTTGCTTTTACCAATTGATTTAATAAGTGCTTCCATCCCTGCGGGGCCACCAAAAAAAGTAAATGAAAAAGAAAAACAAAAGACAAAGAAAAGTTAGACACAAAAGTTAGTTTAAATTAGTTATTTTGAAATCATTTCAATTCAGAGACAATTTGAAGAGTAGTATAAAGTAGTATAAAGAACTTTTTTTTTAACAGATTCATCAGAGTAAATTTTTACATGATGCTTGATCACTTCTGGATATTTTGTGTATCCTACAAAAGGATATTTCCTACATAACTACAATATAACCATCAACATCAAAAATTTTGCATTAATATGTTTTACTCTCTTCCATTCAAGTTTTATCATTGCTCCAGTATAATGTCCTTCATAGCCCAAAGATCCAGTTCAGAATCATGTGCGAGTTTTCGTGCCACTTTTGTTTCCTCTACACTAGAACTTTCTTTAGTCTGTCTTTGATTTTCACGACCTGGCACTTCTGAAGATTACAGGCTGGCTATTTTTTAGAATGTTTCTCAAATTTGTGTTCGCTTGCTATTTCCTCATGATTACGCTCAGATTTTTCATTTTAGCAGAATTACATAAGGGATGTATGTTCTTCTCATGGCTCGATTTCAGATACTCCTCTATTCACAGAGTTTGCATTTACAAAACCTATTTTGGCATTCCTTTTTCATAAATCCGGTTCCCGGACCCAGCAAAAACTTGACTTGTTAAAAGTTAAATAATGAAGATAGTGTTCAGACCATAAAAGTTGTCCTGTCATTTGCCTAGAAAATGTGTTTGCACTCTTAACTTGCAAAGATGCAGTTAATATACATGTATCACAGCAACTGTTCCCTCTCAGTTCTAGAAATTGATAAAATTATCTTACACATTAATGAAAAGGAAGTACAAATGTTGATACAAATCATTAAACAAAGGCCTTTATGTGTTTATTTCTATATGACATTAGGGTTTATTCCTAATAAACCCTAATGATAAAGAAAAGTAGTTTTCACACAGCCACCTTCAAGTAGAAGGAAAATCGGTTTGGTGCTCTCTGGTATTCCAAACGACATACATGATGCCGTTTACTTGAATGATAGCCTTTAAAATGATTGCAAACTCCCTAGTTTGTATTTCCTATACAAAGCTTCTCAATAAAAGGCGAAAGCTATGTTAAACAACATGATGGATCTCAGCCCTGCCCCTTCTCACATCCCCTATCCCAGAGAGGTCTCGAGATTTCTCTGAACAGTAGGGGTAATGGAGATCCCGGCTCTGATGGAAAGCATACTGAGGCATAATGGACCGAGGGCCCATGACACGAGGACACTGGGGAGGGATCCTGCAGCGAGCACTTGTTTCCCTGTGGAGCCATCAACATTGGTGACGGGGCTGGTCATCGCACTTCCAACCGTTCCTTCACAGGGCTGCCCCGCTTGGAAGAGCCAAGCTGCCATATGGCATATTAAAGATCTCTCCTAATAAATCTAGCTAAGCAGGCCATTCCTTCAAGCTGCTTTTTTTATATATGTGTATAATATAGTTTATTGGTTGTTACCAACATCTGGGCCAGGGACTGAGGACAGTATGTATCCCACACTGAGGCTGGTTCCCTATTATCTGCATCATTGACTTTGAATGTTAGGAAGTGTATTTTCCTGCTGATGCATAGCTGTATTTATGGGATCCTCTAGAAATAAAATGTACAATGAGACGTGGTGCTGACAAAAAGGGAGAGGGGTGCTTAACCCCTTTTTATTGTATTTTTAGGCATGATTATAGAACTGGAAATATATATATATATATACACACACACACATATACATATATACACACACACATACATACACACATATATATACACACATATATATACATATATACACACACACATAAATATATATACATATATATACATATATATATAAATAAACTGGAGCTCAAGATAGGAAGAATGGTCACTAAAATGGTCGTCAAGATAGTATCTACTTAGCTCAATGGCATAAAATTTATTTCTGTGGTTGTCTAATAACATCAGTCAGTCACATAGTATATTTTCATATGGTTTTAGAAAATATGTATTTATTTTAAATCCTTCCCCAGAACACTTCTGTCGCTGCTAGAAGGGGAATGGAACAAGGGTTAATATTAGACACCCCCCACTGGGCAGGATACAAAGTACTGAGCCTTTCCTAGGATGGCATTTTGTCACAAAAAGGAATAGAATATGAACAAAGTTATTGCCATAACTGAAAAGAAAAGCTTTCATCTGACACACAAAAGTTTCCATGATGTTTCTACAGTTATGGGGACAGAAAATTGCCAAGGAAAGAAGGACATGGATTGCTGATTATATTGGCCTGGTTTTAGTGAGCTCTCTTGTTGCCTTAGAGCAAAAGCTTTGAGAAGTAACTAGGATATTCATTATGTGTCTATCATTGCATTTGTAAGTAAAGTATTTATTTCTTTTAAGCACTGTGCTCTTTTTTCTACACACTATCTTCTTGATATTAAATGAAATCAGGACTACAATTGCTATATGCGTGTTGAATACATTTTTCTCTTGATGTTCATCTCCCTTTTTATCCTATTTAATGTCATGAGCCAGTAATTACCGGCTTCATTTTAGATTTCGATATTTACTACATAGTTAGTTTTTATTTCTGAACCCCAAATCACACATCTGGCCTCTAACATATCATGACAATATATTTCATACATACATATCACATTTTTATATATGTATAAATATCATTTATTTATATATCAAATATTTCTTTGTATTTTTATATATATGAAGATACACATATTTATTCCCTATATTGGATTCCAAAGCTTTTCAGAAACTACATGTCTTGGGGCACCTGGGTGGCTCAGTTGGTTAAGCGTCTGCCTTTGGCCCAGGTTGTGATCTCAGGGTCCTGGGATCGAGCCCCACATCGGGCTTCTTGATCAATGGGGAGTCTGCGTCTCCCTCTCCCTCTGCCTCTTGCCTCTCTCCTTGGCTTGTTCTTTCTCTCCCTCTCTCTCAAATAAAATCTTTAAAAAAAGAGAAAAGAAACTACATATCTTTGAATAATGGCCTAGAAAAATGTGTAGCTATGTCTTCAGGGCAATCAAGATATATTCTTGATATCTGAGATAAGAAAGAAGGAAGGGGGAGTAAACAGAAGAGGAAATGAACCATGAAAGAATGTGGATTCTGGGAAACAAATTGACGGCTTCAGGGGGGAGGGAGTGGGGGATTGGGATAGGCCGGATAGGCCAGTGATGGGTAATAAGGAGGGCACGTATTGCATGGTGCACTGGGTGTAATATGCAAATAATGAATCATGGAACTTTACATCAAGAACTAGGGATGTACTGTATGGTGACTAACATAATAAAAAATTATAAAAAAAAGAGAAAAAAAAAAAGAAAGAAAGCCTGTCTCAGAATGAACTGCATTGTGCAAAGTCCTGAATCAGGAGTTTGGAGAAGATATTTTTCTGATTCCATGAAAGTAGAGAAGGAAGAGTTGAGATAGAGTAAGTATAAAAAATTGGGGAGATGGAAATGAATTTTGGGTAGGAATTTACCATTTCAGACCATAGGTCACTAATCATCTCCATTGCCAAAAGTCGAGTAAAAATCGTGTGAACTAACCGATGATGGCATTGCTGATTTGTCTACCCTCATAGGTTAAATCGCTTTAACCACCAGATGGCAATGACTCACCACCTTCTAGGATGTATAGTTTTTGGGTTGTTTGGTGTTTTTTTTTTTTTACAAAGCTACATTCTGCATTGCCTTCAGAGAAGACCCTTTTCCCCCGCAGTGACATCTCAGTTGCTAATTTGTCATCACAGAATGAGTGCTGTTCTGTTTAGAAATAACTACCATGGCTATGTACTGGACTATGATGATGAAAACCACTGTTTACTTGTGGGGCAGTGTAGAAATAACAAAGTATGACTTAATGGCAGGATTCAAGAAGAAAGACTATGCCTTACTTCCTTCCTCTTCACTGCAAGTATTCCGGGAAGGCAATTACTGGAAATGCTCTGTAGCTCTCTCAATCACCTACAGCCCTGCACACTCAAGAATCCAGAATTATGAATCTCAGCATCGCTTTGGGAATCATTGAGACCCAGAAACGTTCAGAAAAGGCAGAAAGAAATATTTCAAAAAGATCAAAAAACCCCTGATTCCCATGAAGCTGTATAGGGTGGAAGTCAGGTACATGGGTTCTATAGTCAGATTTGGCTAAGGATGGACTCTGTCTCCACCGTTTGTAAGTAGTGTCACCTTCGTTAAAGAGCTGAAATTTCCATACCTCAGTATCCTCACCCATAAAATGGAACTGTTATGAGGAAGAAATAATCTAATATATGTAAATCATTTCAAGTTACAATATATTTCTATGCTTATAAAAAACAAACACACAAATAAAAGTCTTAACATATTAGATACACTTTCTAGTTACCTCTAGTCCCCTAAAGCTCTGTGTTGACTATGTTATAAACAAGAGGACTGGCTTGAAAAAAAAATAATAAAATCCCTTTAAAAAATGTGCTTATACTGGATCATTATGGTAATAATTATGGAAATATACATTGAAACTCAAAGATGGGCTGCTTCACCAAGCATTTGAACCCCTACTAAAAACAGAACGTTAAGGGATGTCACTAACTCAATCGTGCTTCCAAAACGGATGGAGACAAAGGCAGCCCTATAGTTGTCCGGGATTTCTATAGCAGGCAGTTGTTTAAATGAAGTTTTAAACAAAATTGCTGAAAAATGTGACCTTGGCGCATGACTGACAATAAACAACCTCCCACCAATATGATTGTTTATGTTCCTCAGTGGAGTTTACTTGGCCACTTTATTTCTTATTATGAAACATGGTAGCACAGCTGCCATCCTGCAGAGATGTATGGTAAACATTTTATGAGACAGGCAAAGCTTTTAGAATTCCTTTTGAGCTTTGTTAAATTGAACATGTGAAAATAAAGTTGCCCAGTGTGAAGGAGGGAAAGCGGTTTCCAGTCTGGTTGGACAGATGAAATCACACGGGGTAGCTGGAGCGGGAGGCCCTGATTTAGTCAGTGCCAAACCCATCAACATGACTCATTCTGATTGATTAAGGAATACATTCTGTTTATTTTCATGTGAGAGATACAGCTACATCTGGTGAGCTCTTGTATCCCATTTCAATGCATAAGGGCTTTATTATTATTTTGCAGAATGAAGAGGACTGTACCACAAATAAAGGAGTGATAAATAACTCTATATATTTTTTATCTTGTATGAGCAAAAGGGAATAAAATAACATGAAGAAAATGAAAGCTATCACGCCCTAATCTTGCAAGTTTCGTTTAAGAAGGCTACATTATCGTTGATTTGGCATAATTCTGCTGTTATCAGGTTAATGATATACAGTTCTGTCAAGCTGTTCACACCATTTTGGAGAAGCCTGAATGCATGTTTTAAGTCTTTGGACTTCTATAGATAAAAGCAGTTTTATCATAAAAGGCATTCTTGTGAGAGCTGAATTCATATTAATGAATTAGCTTTAGCTACAACTCAGTCTCTCTCTAAAAAAAGGTGGTATTTTGTCCAAAAAACAAAAGAGAAACTCTTTCTCCGCCTCCACCTTTCCAAAATTTCAAGTGTGCCTTCCATCTGCAGAATATAGCTTATGTCAAATGTCGAGTCACAGGAGACTTTGGGGAACAGCATAGTTCTAGAAACTACCTAATTGGAATGTTTTGTAGCTGATAATGTTTTCATATTTCATCATTGAAATGATAATTCCCTACAACTTTACAGGGTTCATAATTAACAAAAACAACGACTGAGCTATATCTGGAAAAATAGCACCTATTTCATCAAGCCAGTGCCTCTTTGGCCTACCATGAAGTTACAGGAAAAGTTTTGCTCTGGCATTCCTTGACAGCTAGTCATACAGAAGCACATTCTGTGAAGAGGCTGACCAAACACTCCAAAACATGAAGGAATATACCTTAAAATGCTTCACATGGAACATCTATGGTTGACCTTTAAGAGGTTGAAGCTCTAGAATGGTCTCTCTAGTCAAAGGAAATTTAAATTAAAAGTTCCTGGAAATGTAATGTGTTGGGAACTAGATGGCAAGGATTTAGGGAACGTGATTTTTTCTTTATTTTTTTTTAAAGATTTTATTTATTTATTCGACAGAGATAGAGACAGCCAGTGAGAGAGGGAACACAAGCAGGGGGAGTGGGAGAGGAAGAAGCAGGCTCATAGCGGAGGAGCCTGATGTGGGGCTCGATCCCATAAAGCCGGGATCACGCCCTGAGCCGAAGGCAGGCGCTTAACCGCTGTGCCACCCAGGCGCCACAGGGAACGTGATTTTTTCTGATCCTTCAAAGGATTTTTTGTTACTGCTGTACTCAGAGAAACACCTAGTTCCCAGGAAACGTTTATATAAATTAGCAAAAATACCCTATCTGGGCAGCAACAGCTCTGTGGACATAGGGTTTGGAAGCAGTCAATGATTCATGCTAATTTAAAAATTCACCCACTTTTCCAGGATGATATAATCCCATAGGGTACCATGGCTTGGAAAGCGGAGCTAGGGTTGTATTTTGTCACCTGGATTATCTTTTTTAAGGAATAATTTTGTACAGCACTCCAACAAGTGGAGGGAACACTTTTCTCCAAATGTATGGCTGTGCTCTAATCTTTTTGTTCCTTTATCTACTAATTGAAGGCAATTGAAATGGCAAAAATAAAATGATTTTTAAAAGGTAAGGAATATAGAATGTGAATTTGCCTGTGTTAATTTCTTTAGAGAAGAACTTTATAAAGAGTTAAATGATGCCAGTGTTCTATCAGTCACATTGAAAGCTTGAAGCCAGAAAACTGGTTAATTCCAATAATGGTTCAATTTCTTTCATTCAACTCATGGAATCAAAGTAAAGATTTTACAAGCTTATTTTGTCAAAGGTGAAACATCTACCACTGTGAATGTTATGATAAAATCAGTTTAAATGTTAAATATTTTTTAAAAACAACTTGCTCTGTAGTGATAATATGAAATTTTTTTTAGTTTGATGTAATTTCACTTGTTTATTTTTGCTTTTGTTTCTTTTGCTTTTGGTGTCAGATTAAAAAAAAAAAATCACTACCAAGGCCTACGTCAAGTTCCTTACCACCTACATTTTCTTCTAGGAAAAGTTTTATGGTCAGGTCTTACATTGAAGTCTTCAATCCATTTGAGTTAATTTTGTGTATGATAAAACACAGTGGTCCAGTTTCATTCTTTTTTATGTGTCTGTCCAATTTTCTAAACACTATTTATTGAAGAAACTGTTCTTTCTCCATTGTATATTTCCCAATGTATAGAAAAATGGTTTTTTGAATGGAACTATTTTATAGAACCACCAATATAGAGTAGCCTATTTATATGTTAATGTATAAATATTTCAAAAAATTTTGTAACAATTTCGGCACTTCCTTCTACTCTAGAAAAAATGTCCTGGGGTGAAGTTCTTTGTTTAGGTTGTATGCACTTTTTTTCCAAGTCCATCTTCACTAATGGCCCCAAATACATTATCCCAATGGTTTGTAGCAGAGACTGAATCTCAGACACATTTCCAGAGATTGTAGGAATTTATGGAGCAAGTGAAGGAGGATGAAGGTGGGACAGGGACACACAAGTTAATTGCTAATTGCTCTAATTGGTTGCCATCTGTCAGCTGTTATCATTTTTGAGCTACCAATATTGATGTTATGTTATTTCAGATTGATATTTAATGAATCCATGAAGTGTTTCCATATGTGCTTTTGTCCCTAAAGAGTGATGATGATGTTGGCTCCATGTACCTCATTTATAACTAAGATTTTCTGGTGTACTATAATAGAATTTCTTAAACAGTTTAGAAACATTCATTGTTTTATGAAACAAAAATTGTTCAACAGATATGACTTCGGTATCTGTGGATTTTAAAGAAGTCATACTAATTTATTATTACTTTACATGGAAATTCAGATTAAAATGAAAGTCTAATTTGATTTCCCCAGAGTATCAACACCAACCATTTTGGGGAAAGTTCTGGTTTGTAACACTACAAATGTTAGCTTCCACGAAAGGAGAAATCACACAATATAAGACAGATTATAATAGACAAAGGTGTTGTTCATTGAGAAAAGTTAGTCATAAAAATTGAATATTTTTTTCCCAAGGGATTTATTTTTCAGAACAAGTATATATCTATGTGTGTGGAAATATCCATAAAATACTTGGTAGGAAAAAAGATACAATTGGTATTTCAAGAATGAATTTTTAACATGTAGGCCAATATACATATAAAAGGTACCAAGAAAAAATAAAATTAACATTCAAAATAAATTCTTCTGATCTGTATTTAATTTAGAAAGAGAAATTTTAAAAATGGATTTTTATGTTTTTAAAAATATTTTTAAAAGGCAATGCTTAAATTCCCATTACCAAGAATTTTTGTTAAATCCTCATGAAAAAGCCATTTATATAAAAAACAAAAATTAACAAAGAACTAGAAGCAAATACGCCAGATTTTCCTTCTTAAAATGTTTGTTAAAAAAAAAAAAAAATCAATAGGATACATTGGTTTCTGGCCAGACCTGTGACAAAGAGTTTGGAAGTCCTCATGCCAATATTTGCAAAAAGGAAAAAACAAAAACAAACAAGCAAAACAAAACTGAACTGAGAAATCAACAATTCTTTTTAGATCTGAAAACTGAGGTCATAGAATTAACTGCTGCCCCCAAACTGGAGAGATAGGCAGATAGAATTGCACAACAAAATCATTGCTTCTGGAACCACCAACAGACAGGAACTCTAAACTGTAATTGGCTAATTGACAGAGACAGAGCATGGACTATCTTGAGAGAGAAAAATTGGTTGGGGGCTCAGCCTTAGAGGGGTAACCCCATTTCCATGACTTACCTTCCAGACCCCTACCAGAATCTCAGGTTCAAAATTAGAAAAAAAAGAAAATCCCCTCAGGTTTCTGTCAAGGGAAGGGGAAAGGTAACCATTTTGAAATACACCCAGAGTTTTTTGTTCTCCTTATAAAAGTCCAACCCTCTAGAGAAACTATTTACTAAAACCAAACCCACTTCGGTTCTTCTGGACCTAACTGACCACAGAAGGAAAACAAGCACACTCTAGCCACCTCTCACCTTTGAGGTGGGAGAAAGGAAACACCCAACTCCAGCCCCCTGTAACCTGCCTTCTTTCTTCCTCTGAGGTGGTGGGAATGAAAGCTGAGAAGTACTTCGAAAGTTCACTAAAAGAATGAGATCTAATCAAAAGAGTATAAAACACTTCCCCCCTCCTCACAACTTACTACCATATCAATGGTACTGATTGGGCTCTTGCATTACAGGGGATTACAGCTGAAAGAACTCTAAGCTTCAAACTACTTTTGACTTTCTAGGGAAAGTCAAAGACATCAGGGGAGACAAAAATAGGGACACTAGAAGAAATTTTATCATAGCAAAGAGTAAAACACACCCTGACTCCTAGCCAGATAACCCAAAGGCTCACATCAAAAGCCTGTTTACCTTACTTCCTTTTACCCAATACATCATGTCCAGCTCTCAACAACAACGACAAAATTACAAAGCACACTAAAGGGCCAAAATGCACGGTGAAGAGAAAAACCACGCCTCAGAACAAGACTAGATATGGCAGAAATTTTGGAATTATTAGACTAAAAATTTAAAATAACTAATTATTACATTAAAGCCTTTAATGGTAAAAATGGACAACATGCAATAACAGATGGGTAATGTAAGCAGAATGATGGGAACACTAAGGAAAAAATATAAAGGGAAGGATAGAAATCAGAAACACCCTAAAAGCAGCAAAGAATGCCCTCTCATGGGCTCATCAGTAGACTAGATACAAATGAAGGAAAGACTCAGTGGGCCTGAAGATGGGTCAATAAAAACTGCCAAAACTGAAAAGCAAAGAGAAAAACAGAATTAACAGGATACTCAAGAAGTGTCGAAGAACAAAAGTCTTACATACATGTATTTGAAACACTGGAAAGAGAAGAACAAAAGAGAAAGGATATTTGTAATAATGGAGAATTTTCCATAAATAATTACAGATACCAGATGACAAATCCCAGATTCTCAAATGCCAAACCTGTAAAATACCAGAAAACCTACACATGGTCACATCATATTCAAACTACAGAAAAATCAAAAAGAGAAAAAATCTTGAAAGAAGCCAGAGGGGGGAAAAAAAAACCTCACTGGTTTACCAATAGAGGAATAAGGATGAAAATTACATCAGATTTCTCTTCAGATATTATGCAAACAAGAGAACGAAAGGACATATTTAAAGTATTGAAAAAAAGGAAAAAAGAAAAAGTGTTCAAAGAAAAAAAAAGGCAACTAACCTAGAAATCTGCATCTAGCAAAATTATTCTTCAAAAGTAAAAGACAAAAACTTTATCAGATAAGCAAAAGTTGGGAGGATTTTGCCAGGAGATCTGCCTTGTAAGAAATATTAAGTTCTTAACGGAAAAGGGAGTGATGTTCAGAAGCTAGAATCTATATGAAGAAGAGAAAAACATTGGTGATGGAATAAATGAAAGTAAAATGTTTTTTTCTTTTTTAAATTGATCTTAATTAAAATTTTGCTCAAAATAATAATAAGCTTATGGATTAGCGAAATGAATGACGACAACAACATAACAAAAAGGGGAGGGAAGGAATTGGGAATACTCTGTTATAAATTACCTGCACTACCTGTGAAGTGCTATAGTGTTCATTTATAAGTATACTAACTTAAGTTAGTTGTCCATGTACATTACAATGTCTAGGGCAACCATGAGAAACTTTAAAAAAGCAACATAATTCATACATTATGAACAGAGAAAAGGGAGTCATTTAAAATTCTCAATTAAAACCAGAGAAGGCACAAAAGGAAATCAAAAAATAAAATAAAATGAAGAACCATAAATAGAAAACAGTTACAAATATAGAAGATATTAGTCCAACTATATCAATAATCTCTTTAAATATTAATGGTCTAAATATACCAATTAAAAGACACTGTCAAAGTGCATTTAGTAGAGAAATTGAATCAAAAATTATTTTCTTCCAAAACAGAAAGCACTCGTCCCAGATGGTTTCAGTGGTTTATTCTACCAAATATTTAAGGAAGACATGGTACCAATCTCTGCAATCTGTTCCACAACATAGAAGCAGAAGGAATACTTCCAATCCTATGAAGCCAGCATAATCTCAAAATCAGACAAAAACATTATCAAGAAAGGAAAACTACAGACAACTCTCTCTCATGATCATAGATGCAATCTTTAAAGTAACTGCAAAGCCAAATTCAGTAATGTACGAGAAGAATTACGTATTGTGATCAAGTGAGATTAATTCTAGGTCTACCAGTCTGGTTAACAATCAAAGATCAACTAATAGAATCCATCCCATCAACAAGCTAGTGAAGAAAGATCATGTGATCATATTAACAGATGCAGAAAAAGCATTTGACAAGATTCAACACTCATTCAAGATAAAACTTCTCCACAAAGTAGGAGTAAAGGGAAACTTTTTCAACTGGACAAAAAAGAGCTACACAAAATTTACAGATAACAGTGGTGAGAAATTAAATGCTCTTCCCTATGAACAGAAACAAGAAAAACAATCTCAGCATCCCTATTCAATATTTGTAATAGAAGTTCTCAATAATACACTAAGACAAAAGAAAATAAAAAGGCATACAGATTGGGAAGGAAGAAATAAAACTGTTTGCAAATTGCTTGATTACCTATAGAGAAAGCCACAAAGAATCAATAAAAAACTCCTGTCAATAAGTAATAATGGCAAGTTTTCAAGATACAAACTAAATGTACAAAAGTCAATTGCTTTATAATCACCAGCAATGAAAGATTAGAAATGACATTTAAAAACAATTTACATTCATGCCAAAAAGGATGAAATACACAGGTATAAATCTAACAAAATATATACAAGCTCTATATGAGGAAAACCACAAAACTCTGATAAAAGAAATGAAAGGAAATCTAAATATATAGAGAGATATTCCATGTTCATGGGAATTCTATGTATTTTCTGTCCAACTTTTCTGTAATCTTAAAATTACTGTAAAAAAAGTCTACTAATGTGAAAAAAAATTCTGGACAATAATACTTGAAAAGGACTTAAAAAGACTGAAAGGAAATATTCCAAAATGTCCTGCCTTAGGCGATATAACTGGTTTTACTTTTATAGACTTCCCAAATAAAAAAAGCATATACTATTTTTATAAGAGAAAAAATCTTAATTACTAACACTGTGAATCAGTAGATTAATTCAGAAACTTTCAGTAATATAGCAAACAGCTTTATTTTTCATGTACTGTTCCAAAAATTTTTTACAATATCAAATGCAATTGTTATTAACAAAAGATTATATTCTTGTAAAATTTTATTACGAGTTATAACTCCATTCCATTAAAAAAAAAATCTTGCCATCAAAAAAAGCCTTAAATGATCATTTAAATGTATGAAAGGATGCTGATTTCACTCGTAAGTTTACAAAAGGAAAACAAAACCATTAAGGACCATTTTTCACATATCAGACTGGCAAATTTAAAGGACAACAAACTGGATTGATAAAATTTAGAGAACACGTATGCTTACATATTAATAACGGAAACATAAAATAATTCCCTTATTGAGAAGAAAAGGCAACTTCTAGCAATACTACGGATGAATGTTTCCTTTGATCCCGCAACCCCACATTCAGGAATCTGTCCCGAAGGTGCATCCTATAAGCACAACATGACACTGGAACAAGATCATTCATTGCAGCATTTCCAGTAATGTTAAAAAAAAAAAAAAAAAATGGAACCCTCTCAAGTGTTGATCGGTAAGGAGCTGGTGAAATAAATTTTGGAAAGTCAAAAGAATGGAGTAATATACAGTCTTCTCCCCCGAAGAAGGATATGGAAGCTCTCTCTATTCTCATACGGCATAATTTCCAGGACATAGTGTCAAGTGAAAAGAAGTACAGAACACCATGCTTAGTAAGAGAGGAAAAAGAAGATATACACATGATATACACATACTTAGAACAACAGCAAGCGGAACTAAAGCCCTCAAAGAGAATCCAGAAAATTAAAATGCTTACATTTAGCACACATGGGAAGGCAGGGAGTGCAGAGGTAATGCCCAGGACTGTGCCTTTTTATATAACTCTGGTTTGAGGTCTATGTCAATGTTCTACATATTAAAATTTAAAATCCAATCAAAATGAACAAAAGAACCCAAAAATTGAAAACAAAACTAGCCAACCTAACAGTAGGACAAATTGATAACAAATCATTTCAGAGGGAAAAAAAAATTTTATTGACCATAGTTAATTGTCCATTCTTAAGATATATTCTAAGGTAATAAAGAACCAAAAGGGTATCTTAAACTTTATTCAGCAATCGGCATTTGTAATAATATTACTGTTGGGTTTTTGTTGGGTAAAGTTGGGGGCTGGGGGTTGGGTTTTTGGTTTTTGTTTAAGTACGCTTCACACCCAATGTGGGGTTTGAACTTACAACCCTGAGATCAAGAGCCAGCCAGGCGCCCCTGGTACTGCTGTTTAAAACTAGTGTATGTGTGTTTGTGTATATGTATGCATGTGTACTAGTTCAAAACCTATAGTTTAAGACATATGTGTATGTATATATCTTGTATAATCCTATATATATTAAATAAAGTCATAATTTTAATTTTAAAACCAGTTTCAGTGTAAGACAAAATATATACAAGAATAAAAATCAACGAAGTTGAGTAAATCTCTGATATGTTGAAAATGAAATGGAAATACCAGGATTTTTTTTTTCCCCCACCAAAAAGGCCAGGCAGTCATAAATTTCCATAGGAATCCTGGTCCAGGAAGTGGGATAAGTGAACTGAAGTTACAAGTAGGAGGACAGGAAAGATGTAAAGGATTGACTTAATTTTCTTTATAATCCTGCTTTCAGCCAAGCCCTGGTTGCTTTTCTAAGGAAACTCTGGAACCTCCATATGCCCGCCCGCCCCTTAGTCCCAAATTGAAGGGAGATCAGGCCCTCTCTACTGTGGGAGTATAACTACTTTATCCTTCCTTTTCTGCCAGATGTGCATAGTTCCAGGGGGGCAAAATTTATTTCATAACAGTCATAATCCCATAAATGTATGGAGGTTTGTGGAGGAAGTATAATTAATCATATGTAGGGAACAATGGAACAATCCTATACTTCAGTCAGCCTCCAGAGAGCTGTAAGGGCCCTGGTAAGTCACTGACCTTCTAAAAGTTTCAATTTGTTTATTCATCTGAAAAATAAAGGGGTTGAACTATGACCTCCAAGGTTACTTTTAATAAAAGTAGAATATTTGGATATCCAATATGGCTTGCTTTATATGGCAGAAATCTGTTACTGTGGCAATCTAGCTGCAACTCTGTTTTGAGAAGCCTGTGAAACAAGGCACTAGTTTTTTGTCCAAAAATCACTCACTTTACAATAAAGAAAGAAATAGCATTTTCTTAGCATAAGACATGTACCCCTATTTCCTTTTAAATAACATAAGAGTTGGCTGTCAAAGCACAAAGGCACGTAAAAACAATTTCACTCTGTCAATTAGATTCTGACACACAGTCTTTTTTTCTTCTTCAGTGTATATAGAAGCACAATAAGGAAGTGTCTCTGTCCCACACTTTCAGCAAATAACTATTTTGAAGGTGCAAAATGGAGACAAGAGAAGGGATGCTTTGTGCAGGCTGTACATTTCAGCCCTGCCCCCTTTTCTCAGCAATTCAGTTGCTGTTTGGTTTTGCTTGAACAGTTCACCTGCATTCATTTTTGACTTCCTCAAAGGAGCCGTGTTCTACACTAGAACAATGTGACCAAAACAACCACCAGGAGAATAAGACTTTCTTTTAACACTCAGGTCCTAATAGAAGAGCAATGCAAAAAACTAACTTGTACATAAGAGCATAATTTGAAGCCAGGAAAATCCTTCTTCTCGAAGAGGACAAACAGGTTATCGCACCCTTACTTTCTACAGCAGAAAACAGGATCTACTACCAAGAAAAATCGGCCTTACTTTGTTAAATCCTGAAAAGTATTTGATTTCTAAAAGATTGGTTTGGTGTACAGATCAATTAACTCATTCTCTTCGATGTACCATTCCTACTGGCAATGACACAACTATTTGTCACTGCTCCAGTCTTTTCCAAATCAGCCTGATGATGCTCATTAATCTAGTTATGACAGCTGTCATTTTGAGTGTGAAAGGGCAGTAGGTGTCCTGGTTTTGAAAACAGAAATAGCAAAGATAACGAATTCCCTGTAGAAACGAACGATTCAATGCAAGTGTGTTCAAAGCTCAGTATTCTCCATCGTAAGGAAACAAAGGCTGAACCCACTGGAAGACACACACAGTACATACCTACAGGAAAGGTAGCTGGTTCCTGGAACTACAGAAGGGAATAACCTTTTTTTTTTTTTTTTTTGAGAGAGTCTTTATTTCTTCTTCACTTTTTTTTTTTTAATATTATATTATGTTAGTCACCATACAGTACATCCCCGGATACCGATGCAAAGTTCGATGCTTCATTAGTTGCGTATAACACCCAGTGCACCATGCAATACGTGCCCTCCTTACTACCCATCACCAGCCTATCCCATTCCCCCACCCCCCTCCCCTCTGAGGCCCTCAGTTTGTTTCTCAGAGTCCATAGTCTCACATGTTTCATTCCCCCTTCTGATTACCCCCCCCTTTCTTTATCGCTTTCTTTCCCTACCGATCATCCTAGTTCTTATGTTCCATAGATGAGAGAAATCATATGATAATTGTCTTTCTCTGCTTGACTTATTTCACTTAGCATTATCTCCTCCAGTGCCGTCCATGTTGCAGCAAATGTTGAGAATTCGTTCTTTCTGATAGCTGAGTAATATTCCATTGTATATATGGACCACAACTTCTTAATCCAGTCATCTGTTGAAGGGCATCTCGGCTCCTTCCACGATTTAGCTATTGTGGACAATGCTGCTATGAACATTGGGGTGCATATGGCCAAAAGGGAATAACCTTTGATGCTAGAACTGAATGCTGGTTGGAAAGTTAGAGATTCCTGAGAAAAGGACTTTGTCCTTGTTCTAGATTACTTGAAACACGAACATTCTTGGTCCTTTTGCAAGGTTCGGGGCAACATAGGTAGTAAAATACTGATGTTGCAGAGAAGGTGAAGAACTTTGCTTCATGTTCAAAATGAGAGGCCTCATTAAGAGTTCATTTAGGATCAGGTGCAAGGCAAGGGCCGAAGAAAAGTCAGGTCGGTCCCAACTCCAAGATGGGACAACCAAACTCAGGTCAGGTAGGCACCAAGGTGGCCAAATTAGTGGCGAAAAGGACTCTGAAATCAAGTCAGACAAGCTCTGCAGTGACCAGTGGATGCCATTAATCTGAAACTCATTGACGTGTAGTAGCAGAAGTGGATGGGAGAAGAAGGAGGTAGAGGGGAAAGACGACCTTCCATGTGGCAAGGGGAGCTAGAAGTGGGGAGAATGGTCTTTGGTCAGTCCACATGTAACTGAAGAGGTCTTGGATTGCACCTCCAGTTATTCAGGACCCTCTTCAAGAAGGCATCATAACTTCAGAGTGCATTGCTTTAGTCATAGTTCAAGGTTGCTTTACTCAGGATTCAGAGTGCCTCAGTCAGGTAGTTAGCAAATCAGCATACACATCTCCAAGTGAACCATTCACCTCCTCTACAAACTTGGGGTGAATTACTAACCCTCCTTTGATGCATTTGTTAAAAGAAGAATCCACACCTCATAGGTTATTGTAAGGACAAAGTGAAGTAATGGTTATAAAGAACTTCACATGGTTCCTGATACATGGCCATCATTCCTACTACTACTGGCTGTATTACCTCATACCTTTTATTAACTAATCCTGGGAATTCAGGTTGTCTAGAAGTGAAATTTAGGGAGCAAGGCAAGTGATTATTTTTCAAGGTCTCAGAGGATTGTGTCCTCACTAGATGAAGAGGAGGAAAGAAATGGCCAGAAAGCTACCTAAAATAACTTCCTCGGGGACATCGACTCAATCACTATGGACAGTTGGGCCAACGGCCATGTATAGGGTCAGGAAAAGATTATCAGAGCAGATTCCCACCTTCGGAAATCTGGGTGGTTGGTCAACTTCACCAGGCATCACTGACAGGGTAACTGCTTGTTCTATGCTGTTTTATTCAATAAATAATATAAGAAAACCACACGGCTTTTCTTAGCACAATGATTTTTAGGAAACCTCCACCTCATTATAGCAGATCTGATTGCCCTATGAATTCTATGTTGTATATTCATTTTTACTAATTTCACTTTATACTTATTTTTTAAAAAGGAAAAAACAGCAGAATGGACCCAAGTAGACCAGCAGCTGGTTGTGATTTGAGGAGGAAATACCCTTTGCCCAGAGAAGCCAAGGTCTGGGCCCTGGACGCTAACTCCTACTTTGGCTAAAACAGCTTTGCAAAGAACTTGTCTTATGCATTGGGTGATGCACAAATATTTTTTTAAATCCCACATTTGTTAAGGTTCTGGATTTTACTGAGTAAATTGGAACTGTGAGCAGTGAAACAAGATTTGCTCAAGGTCACATATGAGTCTTTGTCTTGATCAGCCTGAGAAGCTCCAGTGTCCAGCCAGCGTGGGAGGGCTTATGTTGTGATGGAGCAATTAAGAGTGGGTGACATGGATTTTGGATTCTGCAATCACTCAGGCAAAAATGTTGATCATCTTGGATCTCAGTCTTCTCACATTAAATGAGTACAAATACCTTCCTCAGAAGAGGTACCCTCAACATACTAACAGAAGGAATAGAACCTTTTAAGAATTGGAAGAGACAGAGGTGTCATGAATGCATTGATATGTAGGGCCTGGCACATAGATTTCAATAAAGTGTGTGTGTGTGTGTGTGTGTGTGTGTGAATGCAAAGGTGAGCATATGTTTTGTGTACTTCTCCTACAAATAACTCTCCATAAATATACTGGCATTGAGGGTCTCCTGCATGCATTGTGCAAGCTGCTGAAATTAGGGAAACTTAGCTATCAGGATAGAAAGGAAGTAAGTGAGGCTTCATTTCAGATGCAATTCATTCCGTTTTGACAAACATAAAAGTACTTATATCAGCTTACTTCCCCTTTTTTGCAGAGAGAATAAGAGTCAATAATCTTGTAATAATTTTCCCAATAGCCAGCTTACAAGGACCCACCCTTATTGTACAAGGAAATTTCTAACCAACAATTAAGGCACATGGCACAGCACAAGTCCAAATAAATCCGAGCGATGAAGAGGAAAGAACTCCAGAAACATTTAGTTTTCATAATCATCAAATCTTGACTAGTATTCTGTTTTGTTCAAAATGGTTTCCCATGTTAGTTGCACAATATACTTTACATGTCAGCAAAGTGAGATTAGTAGTGTGTGCGTTTTGAGAGACCAATAATCTAGAGCACTTTAACCACCAACATAAAAGTCTGAAAGTACCTTCCCTATGAGAATTGGTGGTTTCTCATTTATTTCTGACTCAGGCAAGAGGATGACAGCAACACGAGAGCTGCAATCACGCTCCTTCTTTCAAAGGAGTCTCTGTGCTGGGTCACTGTCTGCTGCAGAAAATGCTAATGTCTGCCTCACTCTGATTATTAGTTGTACTCAGAGAGTCCAGGAGAGGAATGAAAGGGGAAGCCATAGGATAATTGCTTTGATTTTGACTCATTGCAGAGAGGAAGTGCATGACAGATAATATAATGCATTTGCATCAAAAAAAAAAAGGAGAACTCACTCCTGATAAGGTATGGATCTGGAGGAAATAAAACAAGAATAAACCCTCCCCTGTCCGCAAATCTATCTAAAGTATGAGAGCATTCCAATGGAAGAGGTGCAAATTCATCTTTAAAATGGGAATTCATCTTTAAGGTATCTGAAATATCATGGCTTTGTAGGATGAAACAGGACCATGGAGACCACCTTTCTTTTATTCTCATCATAAATCAGCATTTTCTGGCTGCTCTACAGCCGGCAGTCTGAGAATTGAATTCAGTGCTAAAGGCCAAGTGTTTAAGCCGCTCCAGCATGCATTTCTTTCACTGTGATTTAGAAACGAACACAACGGAAGCCACTTTCCCTTGATCCAACTGAAAAACAAAAACAAAACCAAAAAAGGTGGAAGGGGGTCCCCAAGTGTAAGGGCCTGTCAGTTTAATTTGGGGTCTACCTTGAAGTCATCAGCACTTTAAAGGCTTGGTGACTGAACAAGAAGCCGCCTGGCCGCTTAGGTGCTATGTTCACCCAAACACCTTCCAGGGAAAGGGGTAAAAATAAAATCGCCATCTTTAAAAAGATTGCATCTGATTTGTGATGGTTTTAACAAGACCCAGCATAACTCAGGGAGTGACCTGAGAACGGACAGGTCCCATATCTGTGTATTATCGAAAGTTTTTAAAATTACAGTTCATTGTTTATCCGTGTCTAAAAACTGCCATGGGAAAGCTCAATTAGGTAGTGTTCCATGACTCTCCAAATGGGTGTAGTCCATCACAAGCACCTGCTCCCAGAGTTCATTGCAGTTTCACCCAGGGATCTGAAGGCGACCAGAACAGAAGGAGCCAGACGATTTTTCTTCTCAGGAAGAATAGGTTAGAGAAGGGGCATCGAAGAGGACAACTCCGAAAGCAGCCAAACACCAACTGAGTGAGATGTTTGAAATGATATGAGAAGTTGTTCTCTGGCGTTGCTTATGGTTTCTGACTGAATGCACAACATTGGCACCGAACATCCAGTACTTACCATAACAATTTAGAAGAGAGCTTTTTAGTCACTTAAATCTCCAAAGCTCAAGGTCATAGACTTTTCAAGTCATGTAAGACATCACAGGCATCAAATTAAAACTATTACCTAGGATGCTCTTGAAATGCACAAGTAATTTTGATTTATTTGTAATTTACCGTCATTTAAAGATGATTCTTTATGTCTTTTCTATTATAAAGGTAGAAGAGCATTAAACTTAGGACTCCGAGTCCTGTCCTGTCATGGAGACTCACAAAGGGTTGGGTTAGAGTCTTTCTGATGTCCCTTCAAGTTCTAAACTTAAATATATATAATGTTCTCATCACAGTTGTTGGTAACTCAGCGGTGATTTTCTACCCAGGGAGCTAACGCTGTATCAAAGATACTGCATATGCCAAAATCTATGCAAAGAGAGAAAAAGAAAACTGTTCAGCTTTACTATATGTCTTATGTTTTCATATACAGCATTTCCAACAACCCTGCAAGATACTTATTCCAATAGAAATTAGGACTCAAAAATGTCTAAATTCAGCCAAGCCAGTAAGTGCCAAAATCAGGAATTGAATTTAAGCTTGAATAGCACCAAAGTCCACATGTTTTCTTTAACTTTACTCCCTCTATTGGTTAACTTTCTCTTGAAAATGTGAAAACACAGGAAATAGTGTCTTCACATTTTCACTTTTAGAGGAGAAGGTCAACAAGAGCATTTCTCTTCCACTCCCAGCTCCTTGAAGGCAATATTGTATCAACAGGGACAGTGATGGTGTCTCACACACTGAATATTTTCTGTAAGTATCAGTTGAATAAATACGTTGCCTCATAAATGATAAATGAGTGACTGAAAAAATTGTGAGTTCAGACATATTTATCCCTGAAAAAGATAAAATTCTTTGTTATTATTGATTATAACGTTTTTCAAAATTTATCTCATTCCAGGAATTTAGAACATTTAAAAATAATTCTGGGGTGCCTGGATGGCTCAGTCAGTTAAGCATTGGACTCTTGATTTCGAATCAGGTAATGATCTGGAGGTTGTGAGATCGATCCCTGTCTCAGGCTCTGTACTGGGCACAAAGCCTGCTTAGGCTCTCCCTCTCCCCAGCCCGCAAAAAATTCCAAGACTTGTACATTCTAGCATTTAAAAAGCATAGTTTTAATGTAATAGATATGAATGTTCAAACTTCACATACCGGAATTCACAGCTATAATTAAAAGAAAATAAAATAGACACAATCTCGATAAATTCAAGTGATTCGTAACTATGTCACAATTTGCTAGTTTCCAGAAAGCACTGCTCTCTTAGGAAATCCTCAAAGTGACTGAACATTTAACTTAGATTTATCTCTCTACATGAACTATTGACACTTCAACAAGTATAAGTAATTTGCTAATAAACATTAAAAAGTCCAGTTTTTCTACTTTAATATCTCCATCTTTCCTATCTTGAATGAGACATTTATTTTGACTTGGTTTACAAGGGAGATTACCCAAACTTTTATAATCCTTAAGGGCTTGTCACTATTTGTACAAATGGAAATGATAACATCCTGTAAGCAAAACTAATTTTAATCCACTTTTGTAAAAAATATTGCCGAGTATCAGTGTGAGCCATTTCAATATTAGGTGTTATAAACCAAGCAACTTTTTTAAAAAAGAGGTATTACCACTCAACAATTTTGGCAGCATAGCCGAGTTCTCTATGTTCCAAATCTATTTTACAAAAACACAGCTTATTTTCTACTGTCTTTGTTTACCTGACTCAGAGTTCTGATTATCCTCAAGGCATTGCTCCTCCTGTTCAAGTGAAAACTATATTACAGCTTTGCCCCAGATTTTTAATGGATACTGAGGAACTAAAAGGACATCCGGGAAAAGACAGTGTATTGAACAAATTTACCCCCCCCCATACATGCACACCAACAAGAAGATACATTTAAAAACATAACCATATATGGACAGATGAAAAGCTGATACAGCCCCACAATTTTGAAAAGCAGAAGAAAAAATAATGATGAATCAGCAGACCCAAATAAGTTAAAACTCAAGCAACAACTGGAAAGAACCAAAAAGNTTGTTTACCTGACTCAGAGTTCTGATTATCCTCAAGGCATTGCTCCTCCTGTTCAAGTGAAAACTATATTACAGCTTTGCCCCAGATTTTTAATGGATACTGAGGAACTAAAAGGACATCCGGGAAAAGACAGTGTATTGAACAAATTTACCCCCCCCCCATACATGCACACCAACAAGAAGATACATTTAAAAACATAACCATATATGGACAGATGAAAAGCTGATACAGCCCCACAATTTTGAAAAGCAGAAGAAAAAATAATGATGAATCAGCAGACCCAAATAAGTTAAAACTCAAGCAACGACTGGAAAGAACCAAAAAGGAACTTAATTTGCAATGCACACAGAATATTGATCTGACCAAAACTACAGTGCAATAGAGTTAGAAGGATAGAAGATAGGGAATGTGGGTGTGGTGGAGCTCAACTATCTTCCATAGTAGGTGGTCAACAGCTGATGCTTCAAGTTGAAAAGGCAAAGAGGAAAGATAAAAGCATGTTATTTAAAGATCTAGAAATAGGGGCGCCTGGGTGGCACAGTGGTTAAGTGCCTGCCTTTGGCTCAGGGTGTGATCCTGGCATTATGGGATCGAGCCCCACATCAGGCTCTTCCGATATGAGCCTGCCTCTTCCTCTCCCACTCCCCCCTGCTTGTGTTCCCTCTCTCGCTGGCTGTCTCTATCTCTGTCGAATGAATAAATAAATAAAATCTTTAAAAAAAAAAAGATCTAGAAATAATAACAAAGCTAACGGGTTTTTACATAGTTGAAAACATTGGTTGCTCTGAAGAATAGAAAAATTGGAGGGAGCACAGGGTGACACTGATTTTCTCATTAAGTCTTCTAGAAAACGTCTACCTATGTGCATCTATAACAAATAAAAACAAACTAAACTCAAAGAAATAATGATCACTTCTTTCATTGTAACAAATAATGATAATAATGACAAAATTATTCCAAGGCCCATGTGGACATGGAGTTTTCTAAAGAGCTATTTTTTCTTATTCCATTTATCAAAATATTACAGCAGGGGTGCCTAGGTGGCTCAGTCGATTAAACGTCTGCCTTCGGCTCAGCGGGCTCCCTGCTCAGGGGTCAGTCTGCTTCTCCTTCTGCCCATTCCCACTGCTCACATTCACGCACACTCTATCTGTCTCTCAAATAAATAATAAAAAAAAATCTTTAAAAAATATTCCAATAAACTGAATAGTTTCATAAAAATTATGTTAACTAAATACTTTCTTTCCCATTAACAATGCATGACCTTAGACTAGTAACAACCACTTAATACTCCGTTTTCCACCTATCTAAAGGTTTATTTGAGAAAGAGAGAGAGAACTCGCTCATGCACTTCTGAGGGGGGAGGGGGCAGAGGAAGAGAATCTTCAGGAAGAGTCCCTACTGAGCACCAGCCTGTCACAGAGCTCAGTCTAAGGACCCATGAGATCACGACCTGAGCCAAAACCAAGAGTCAGACACTTAACTGACTAAGCCACCCACGTGTCTCCATTTTCCACCTATCTAAAGATGATATAGTCATAAATTGATGTCTTAAGATTCCTTCTAGAACATAAGTTTTTCTATCATAACACTGAGTATGTATATCCAATCTTTCAATTCTGTTTCCTTTCTAAGAGGAAAAATTATTTATGCCTTTTCCTTCCCCTGTTCCTCTCCTATCCCTTTGCCCTAGCCTTCTCTATTCACGTTGTTACGCCTCAGTGTCACTCCTACCATATGAGTCAGGTGGAATGGGAGCAGACCATTCATTGATTCCATTCAGTATCAATACTAAACTGGAAAATGGTACCAATATACTGTGTACCCAAGTAAGTCACCAAGAAATACTCCATTGGAAGGGATATGGTGTAGTAGTTAAGAATTTGAACTCAATTGCAAGAGTTTAAATCTCAGCTCCACCACCGACTAGCTCTGTGATGTTGGACAAAGTTGCTTAACTTCTCTCTGAGCTCCTATTTCTAAATCTTTAAATTGGGATTAATAATACTACCGCCTAAAATTGCTCTGAGCATAACATGACTTATGTATTTAAATTCTTAGAAGAGTGTCTGGAGCATAGCTCCACATACTGATGTTAATTTTATTATTATTGAGCTCAGTGAATAAGCATTTGGTCATTATATGGCTGGGAACAAAGAAAAATAGCTAGTTTTATGAGAAAGTACAAACTCCACTAATACATTAAAATAGCGTCTTCCCATTATTAATGAAACTCTTTGTTGTGGAAGAGAAATATTGCCAGTGCAGGAAAGCCTAAGTTGTTTATTTTTATAGTATGAAGATCCTGATTCCTTATGATTGCAGATGTTTAGCTTTTCTTAATTCATATTTTAAAGTCACCAAAGTTCATACACCTTCCCTGGATGTTAGTAAACATGAGTTTACAATAATAACATGATGATCCATTAGACCCTGACTTAAGAATATTTGAAATTGCTTTTGCTTCTTACTGCTTGTTAATTTTCAGGATTTAATTGCACAGCTTTAAAGTAATGTGTATCTTGCAACGAAAATATTTACAAAGGGCAGGTAAGAGAATGCACAGAAGAACTGATCACATACAAAATCAGCATGCCAAATGGCATAACTATGAGGGCATTAATGGAAGTGGCCAGTACACTTACAGTATCACTGATGAATTCCTGTTTGAAAATTGTAATTGCCTCTTAAAAGGTCTACCGACTTCCAGTTGCTCTTACATACAGCTGCCCACAGAATCCCTTCAGGTACAGTTATAATCAGGGCAGGATCCTATTCAAACATCTTCAATGTCTCCCCACGTGCTATGGGAAATTAATTTCACCTGCTCAATCCAAGGCACAACACGATCTGACCCAGACTTTCTAATGAGCACAGTATATTGTTTGGCTTTTCAGGATACAAGCAACACAGAATATTTGACTCTTATTAAATATGCCCTGTGCTGGTCACTTCAATGCCTGTAGTTAGACTTTATTCCACAATTTCCCTACACCACTCTACATGAAAGCCCACCTCTGGCTTTCCAAATTAAACTAGTTATTTATTAAATCAAAATATACTCCTTTCTAAGGCCTGGCTTTTTCCCCCTCAGCACGTGCAATTTTTCTTCTCAACACATTCACAGTGTTTTTGTAGCTATGTTTTAATGCTACCAAACATCTGTATTTACTACTAGATGGTAGTTTCACAGAAGGCAGAATTTTATCTTTAATGGTCTTTTTAAAAACCATGGATAGAATTTGCCAAAGTGCTTTGAACATAAACAATGCTTAATTCTTATTAAGTTGTGTTTGAATATTGACCACTAACACACTTATTCAAATTTACCATTTTACGTAGTCAGAGATTAATTTTCAAAATTGTAAACCTGTCTCCCACCTTATAAATTTTTCTAAAGCCAAATGCTTAAAAACCTAACATTAATTAAGTCAAACTTAGAATACACTCAGTCTACCATTTATTTAAGCAAAAAAACAATTACTGGAAACTTATTTTGTTTAAAGTTCTGAACACAAGCAATCAGATTATCAAATTAAAATCACATGAATCAAATATCTTACCTGCTGTTGATTTTCTTCCGCTGCTGCTTTAACAAATTACAACAAACTTAGTGACTTAAAAACAACCATATTTTTTTATCTTACCATTCTGAAGTCTGAAATAGGTTTCACTGGGCTAAAATCAAGATGTCCACAGGGTTACTTTCGTTTTGGAGGGTATAGGAGAAAAACCATATTCTTGCCTTTTCTAGCACCTAGAGGGTTGCTTGCATTTTTTCGTTCAAGCTTTATTCTCCCATCTTCAAAGGGAGTAAAGTTGAGCTAAGTCCTGATCATACTGCCATTTTCAGTTCTCACTCTTCTGCCCGCCTCTTCTACTTATAAAGACCCGTGTGATTATGTCAGACAGAGCCAGGTGTTCCAGGATAATCTTCCCATATCAAAGTCAGCTGATTCAAATCTTAATTACATCTGCAGACTTAGTTCTTTACCATATAGCCAAATATATACCTGGTGCTGGGGGTTAGGACATGCACATCTTTGGTGAGTCAGTATTCTGCCTACCACAGCTAGGATCAAGATTGAATAATGATTTAAAGAATACAAGCAATTAAGAGGCACAGGTAAACTCCAGGCCTGGATGGTTTTCCTGGGGAACTCTACCAAACATTCAAAGAAGAAATAATACCTATTCTCCTAAAGCTATTTCAAAAAATAGAAACAGAAGGAAAGCTACCAAACTCATTCTATGAGGCCAATATTACCTTGATCCCCAAACCAGGCAAAGACCGCATCGAAAAGGAGAATTACAGACCAATTTCCCTAAAGAATATGGATGCCAAAATCCTCAACAAGATCCTTGCTAATAGAATCCAACAGTACGTTAAAAGGATTATCCATCATGACCAAGTGGGATTCATCCCTGGGATGCGTGGATGCGTGGTTCAACATTCGCAAATCGATCAGCGTGATACATCATATCAACAAGAAAAGACTCAGGAACCATATGATCCTCTCAATTGATGCAGAAAAAGCATTTGACAAGATACAGCATCCTTTCCTGATTAAAACCCTTCAGAGTGTAGGAATAGAGGGTACATTTCTCAATCTCATAAAAGCCATCTATGAAAAGCCTACTGCAAGTATTATTCTCAATGGGGAAAAGCTGGAAGCCTTTCCCTTAAGATCAGGAACACGACAAGGATGCCCACTCTCGCCACTATTATTCAACATAGTACTAGAAGTCCTTGCAACAGCAATCAGACGACAAAAAGGGATCAAATGTATCCAAATCGGCAAAGAAGTCAAAATGTCTCTCTTCATAGTAGATGACATGATACTCTATATGGAAAACCCAAAGGAATCCACTCCCAAACTATTAGAAGTTATAGAACAATTCAGTAAGGTGGCAGGATACAAAATCAATGCCCAGAAATCAGTTGCATTTCTATACACGAATAACGAGACTGAAGAAAGAGAAATTAGGGAATCCATCCCATTTACAATAACACCAAAAACCATGCGTTACCTTGGAATTAACTTAACCAGAGACGTAAAGGACCTATATCCTAGAAACTATAGATCACTTTTGAAAGATATTGAGGAAGACATAAAAAGATGGAAAAATATTCCATGCTCATGGATTGGAAGAATTAACATAGTTAAAATGTCCATACTACCCAGAGCAATCTACACTTTCAATGCTATCCCGATCAAAATACCGAGGACATTTTTCAAAGAACTGGAACAAATAGTCCTTAAATTTGTATGGAACCAGAAAAGGCCCCGAATCTCCAAGGAACTGTTGAAAAGGAAAAACAAAGCTGGGGGCATCACAATGCCGGATTTCGAGCTGTACTACAAAGCTGTGATCACAAAGACAGCATGGTACTGGCACAAAAACAGACCCATGGACCAATGGAACAGAATAGAGAACCCAGAAGTGGACCCTCGGCCCTTTGGGCAACTAATCTTTGATAAAGCAGGAAAAAACATCCGGTGGAAAAAAGACAGTCTCTTCAATAAATGGTGCTGGGAAAATTGGACAGCTACATGCAAAAGAATGAAACTTGACCACTCTCTCACACCATACACAAAAATAAACTCCAAATGGATGAAAGACCTCAATGTGAGACAGGAATCCATCAAAATTCTAGAGGAGAACATAGGCAACAACTTCTATGACATCGGCCAGAGCAACCTTTTTCACGACACATCTCCAAAGGCAAGAGAAATAAAAGATAAAATGAACTTATGGGACTTCATCAAGATAAAAAGCTTCTGCACAGCCAAGGAAACAGTCAAAAAAGCTAAGAGGCAGCCCATGGAATTGGAGAATATATTTGCAAAGGACACTACGGATAAAAGACTGGTGCCCAAGATCTACAAAGAACTTCTCAAACTCAGTACACGAGAAACAAAAAAACAAATCATAAAATGGGCAGAAGATATGAACAGACACTTTTCCAATGAAGACATACAAATGGCTAACAGACACATGAAAAAATGTTCAAAATCATTAGCCATCAGGGAAATTCAAATCAAAACCACACTGAGATACCACCTTACGCCAGTTAGAATGGCAAAGATAGACAAGGCAAGAAACAACAATTGTTGGAGAGGATGTGGAGAAAGGGGATCCCTCCTACATTGTTGGTGGGAATGCAAGTTGGTACAGCCACTCTGGAAAACAGTGTGGAGGTCCCTTAAAAAGTTAAAAATTGAGCAACCCTATGTCCCAGCCATCGCACTACTGGGTGTTTACCCCAAAGATACAGACGTAGTAAAGAGAAGGGCCATATGCACCCCAATGTTCATAGCTGCATTGTCCACAATAGCCAAATCATGGAAGGAGCCGAGATGCCCTTCAACAGATGACTGGATTAAGAAGCTGTGGTCCATATATACAATGGAATATTACTCAGCTATCAGAAAGAACGAATTCTCAGCATTTGCTGCAACATGGACAGCACTGGAGGAGATAATGCTAAGTGAAATAAGTCAAGCAGAGAAAGTCAATTATCATATGATTTCTCTCATCTATGGAACATAAGAACTGGGAAGATTGGTAGGGGAAGAAAGGGATAAAGAAAGGGGGTAATCAGAAGGGGGAATGAAACATGAGAGACTACCCACTATGAGAAACAAACTGAGGGCCTCAGAGGGGATGGTGGTGGGGGAATGGGATAGACCGGTGATGGGTAGTAAGGAGGGCACGTATTGCATGGTGCACTGGGTGTTATATGCAACTAATGAATCATCGAACTTTACATCGGAAACTGGGGATGTACTTTATGGTGACTTACATAATATAATAAAAAAAAAATTTAAAAAAAAGAGGCACAGGTAAACAAGACAGATCTGGGCCATCTATGTTGTTCCCCAAGTGTTTTCCATTCAAAATATGCACTCTCTGGCCCATCCAGAGATCCTCTCTAAATAAGATATACAAGTTATTTTATCAGTAAGCAAGTCTTTTCTTTGTTAATCCTCTCCATTTTGCACTCAGATCACTTAATGGCTTACATGATATTCTCCAGGGAAACTTGCTTCCTAAATTCATGTATTACAGTTATTATAAATATTCCTAAAAGAGAAATATATTTGTACTGGTAAGTATCCCTTTCCTAGCCCATATTATAGTCTATTTACCATGAGTCTCAATATTATCAGGATGTTTACAAGTACTTTAAACCAATGCCAGGCATTCTTATTTTGGGAGCATTCCTTGATCAGGGGAGAATGGATCACAAGTCAGCTGCTTGAAATACCTTCTCCACAGTCGCTACGCCAGGTGCTGATTCTAGAAAGGATATAATCAAACAAAGACAGAACCTCTGTTATTGAGGAGGTCACAGTATTACTGGAAATAGATAAGAAACGTAATAATCAGAGTAAGTGTGTTTTATTATGCTGAAGAAATAGGACTCAGTGGTGAAACAGTGAGGAGCCGTTCAACGAGCATTTAGTCAGGTAGTATTAAGAGATGGGCCTATATGGACATGGAAAATGCACTCAGAAATTTACTGCCAAAATATAAAAGAAAGCTAATGGAGTGTCCTAAAGAAAGCAGAGAGCATGGCAATGAAGAAAAGAGAGACATATAACAATTATCAAGAAAATACTATCACACTTGGTGAAAGGTGTATATCCCAGAGATTCCACAGTGGGGGGGGGGAGGTGAGAAAGAGAAATATATAACAAAAACAGGAAGCACAAAAGGAAAGCAACCATGTTGTCTGAACTGGTAGTTGCCACATGTGTAGTACACACAGAGATCTATGAAAGCACTTAACACCAAACATAGTTGGGGGAGCTAGAAAAAAGTCTAAACTTGTGAAGATGTTATCTAAATTGAGTCTTGAGGCACATGCAAGAGCTAACCAGAACAAAAAAAGGGGGAAATGCGTAAAATCATAGGGAATCTGATAATTTTCAATAATTGTATCTTATTTACATCCAAAAAATATTTATAATGACTATATATTTTATTAACTTCTTAAATTCATGTGATTTAATCAACACTCAGGACTGAATATTTATGATCACAGAAGATATTCTAAAATGATATATCAGCCTTTGAATAAGATTCTACTAGAAATTCAAAAATTTGTTTATAAAATGCCTCTATTTTTTATTGCACAGTTGTAAGCAATTGATTAATGTTAGCTATTTTTATTTATTTTTAATTATGAAATATTAATAATCTTGGAACGCTATTACTACTTTGAAAGATTATCACTCATTTAGATAGAAAATTTGTGTTAAAAAAGCAGTCACATGGCTTATGCTCATGAAGGATTAACTGCTACACCTTCCCACCATTTATAACTAGAAACTGGGACAAAATATATGGAAAAATAAATCCTTTCAGACAGTAATCCCTGAGGGAAGGAAAAGTAAGCTCTATGCTTTCTCCAGTTTACCGCCTAGAGGCAGTTTGAGGCTTCAGTAAATGGAGAGACAATCTAAACAGAGGTTGGCAGACTTAGTTGAAAAGAACAAGATTGGAGGTTGGGAGGCTGACATGTTTAGAACTTGTTTGGCAGAGTTTAGGAGAGAAGAAGTTAGAAGGGGTTTTCTAGAAATCTATACAGAGCTCTCCTTGAGTGTTTGGCTGAGTATTTACTCATTACATGAGCAAGAAAAACCTGAGGCTAGGAAAGAATTACTGGAAAGCAGTATGGAAAACAATGCTCATACCTCTCACTGTTGTGCTTTTCACTAAAATATCTCCACTTTGACAATGCTTTTCTCTAACTTCTCAAATTCAACACATGGATTATTGGATACAATCCTCAGGAGAGTCATGCCTTTGCAGTGGAGTTAAATTAATCCTAGATTAAATGCTTCTCTAAATGCCATAAGAAAGTTTGAAAAAATCCATATGCTTGACATAACTAAGTGCCAGAACAAATTAAACACTCTTAAAAGGAACACAACAAAATCGAGCATCCAACCAGGTAAAATGCATAATGTTCAGCATCAGTACAAAATAATCAAGTATGCACAAAAGGAGAAAAATATTACCCACAACCAGAAGGTAAAATAAACAGAAATAGATCCCTAAAGAGATGACAGGATAAAAATAAACAGGAAGAGAAATTCTGAACTACAAGTCATGGTTAAAAGTGGGATAAACTCATAGACTTTCTGTACAGGGAAGCAATCTCTGAGCCATGACTACATCCAACAATAAAAGTTGAAAATCTCAGTCTCAGAAGACACAATCAATAACCATTCAGTGATTTACCATTAAATAACTGCTGACCAGGACAACCTCTAGGAGGCCAGACTTAAAATTAAGAGAAAAAATAATTGATCAGAGAAGTCACATATGTATCTAACAACTGATCACCAAAATACACGAAATCAACCCTGGCAGAATTTAAGAAAGAAGTAGACCTTTCGAAAATAGTAGTTAGAGGGGTGCCTAGGTGGCTTAGTTGGGTAAGCATCTGACTCTTGATTTTAGCTCAGGTCATGATGTCAGGGCTGTAAGACTGAGCCCCATATTGGGCTCCATGCTAGGCATGGAACCTGCTTAAGATTCTCTCTCTCCCTCTTCCTCTGCCCCTCCCCACCTATAAAAACAGGAGTTAGATATTGACAAAAAAAAAAAAATTAAGAAGGATTAAAAATTTTTAGAAATGTAAACCAGAAATAAAAATAAAATCCAATTTGGAAAATTCATAAATATGTGTAAATTAAGCAACTAACTCCTAAATAACCGATGGGGCAAAGAAGAAATCACAAGGAGATTAGAAAATGCTCTTAGGTGAATAAAAATTAGAACATAACATACCAAAATTCATGGGGTGAAGCTAAAACAGTACTTGGAGGAAAATTTATGATGGTAAATGCCCATATTAGAAAAGAAGAAAGATCTGAAGTAGGTAACTTAAGATTATACCTCAAGAAATGAAAAAAAGCAAATGAAACCCAAAGTAAGCAGAAGGAAGATAAAAATTATAGTCAGAATAAATAAAACAGAATATTTTTTTAAATGATAGAGAAAATCAACAAAACCAAAAGTTGGCTCAGTTGATTAGGTGTCCAACTCTTGATTTCTGCTCAGGTCACAATCGCAGGGTCATGAGATTGAGCCCCAAGAGGGGCTCCTCACTCAAAGGGAGTCTGCTTCTCTCTCTTTCTCTCAAACAAATAAATAAATCTCTTTTAAAAAAAAGTTGTAAGGGAATACTATTTAAAAAGCCATTTCAGAAACTTAGATAAGTTAAAGTGAACAAATTATAGAAAAACACAAACTACCAAAACCAACTCAAAAATAACAGAAAATCTGAATAGACCTATGATTAGTAAAGAAATACAAATAGTAATACTAATAATAAACACAAAGAAAACCCCAGATCTAGATGGTTTCACTGGTGCATTCTACCAAACATTTAAAGATTTAGTACCCATTTTTCACAATCTCTTCTCAAATAATGCAAGAAAAGGTGACACCTCCCAACTCTTTCTATAAGGCTAATATTACTCTGTCACCGAAACCAAAGACATTATAAGAGAATTAAACTATAAACCAATACTATGTATTAATACAGATGAAAAGTCCTCAACAAAACATTAGCAAACTATATCCACCAGCATATAAAAAAGATTATAAAACATAATGAAGTGGAATTTATTCAAGAAATACAAAGTTGGTTTAACATCTAGAAATCAGTTAATATAATACGCATAATTCATATAAAGGGGAAAAGCTACATCACCTCACTAAGCACAGAAAAAGCATCTTTCAAAATCCACCACTCTTTCATGATAAAAAACACTTAAGAAACAGGAAATACAAGGCTTCCTCGATCGAATAAAGAGCATCTATGAACAAAGCACAGCTAACATAATACTTAATGATGAAAGATTAAATGCTTTTCCCCAAGCCCAGGACAAAACAAAAATGTCTACTCTCGTCACTTATATTTGGCATTGTACTGGGGATTCTAAGTAGGGAAATTAGGCAAGAAAAGGAAATGAAAGTTAGATAGAACAGAAAGGAAGACAGATTAGAAAGACATAAATTTATATCTGTTCAATGATATATGGTGTTATATATCTTAAAAACCCAAGAAATCCACCAAAAAACTATTAGAATAACAGATTTAGTAAGTTTTCAGCATACAAAATCAATGCACAAAAATCAATTGTATTTCTATAGCTTCTAGCAATTAACAATTTAAAACTGAAATTACAAAAACAATTTCCACGAAAAAGAATAAAATATTCAGGAAGAAAGTATTTGCAAAACATAAACTTCAGATTTAGCACTTCTATCCAGAAAATATAAAGAGCATTTACAACTCAATGCTAGGAATAACCACCTGACATTTAAAAAAAAAAATGGATAATTGAATTGAACAAACACTTCACCAAAGGAAGCATACAAATGGCAAATCTGTCATTAAGGAAACATCACTAATCATTAGGCTAGTGCAATTTTAAAACCACAATGAAAAACCACTGGATACCCACTAAAATAGTTAAAATTTATTTTTTAACTTTTTTTCACTGCCCAAATGGCCTTTATTTTTTAAATTTAAATTCAGTTAATTAACATATAGTGTATTATTAGTTTCAGAGGTAGAGTTCGGTGATTTATTAGTCTTATACAACACCCAGTACTCATTACATCATGTGTCCTTCTTAATGTCCATCACCCAGTTACCCTATCCCTCCAACCCCCTCTGCTCCAACAACCCTCTATTTATTTCCGGTGGTTAAGAATCTCTTATGTGGGGTCACCGGATAATGGGCATTAAGGAGGACATGTGTTGTGATGAGCACTGGGTGTTATACACAACTAATGAATCGTTGAACACCACATCAAAAACTAATGATGTACTATGTGTTAGCTAACTGAACATAATAAAAAAAAAAGGAAAAAATAAATGGAGATACACAACTTTGGAGATGAAAATTATACAGAAAAAGAAAAAAAGAGTCTCTTACGGTTTGTCTTCCTCTCTGATTTTGTCTTGTTTTATAAAATAGCTAAAATTTAAATGACTGCAATGCCAAGTGTTGGCTAAAACATGGAGCAACTTAAACTCACATACATTGCTCATGGGAAAACAAATGGTACAAAGACTTTAGAAAACAATTTGACCATTTATTATAAATTTGAACATGTAACTACCATACATAATTACTATACATTCCAGCAATCCCCATCCTAGATATTGATCTAAGCAAAAATAAAAACATATGTTGACATGATAGCCTAGTTTTCTATCATCTGGCTAATGAATAAACAAATTGTGGCACATCTATCAATGGAATATTATTCAGCAATTCAAAGAACAAACAACATGGAGTAAGCTCCAAATCTATCATGCCAAATGGAAGAAGCCAGGTTTTAAAAAATTACCTATTATTTTATTCTATTTGTACAAAACAATAGAAAGGGTAAAATCATAGTGACAGAGAGTAGAAATCAGTAGTCAGAGGCTAAAGGTAGAGGGAAAGCATTAACCACAGAGGGATATGTGGGAAATATGGTGAAAATAAAAATGTTCTGTCTCATGATTTCAGTGGTAATTATACAAATGTATATATTTCTGATAATAAACTGTACCTTAAAATGGATGAATTTAATTTTACTAAATTATACTTCAATAAAGATGCTTTGTTAAAGGAAAATAAGCATATTGTTTCAGGTATAAATCAAAGAAAAATATTAATTCAAGGCTAGAAATTATATTTAAGTCTTGGTGTGGAATAATCATAGTAATGGTGATGTATAAAATTTATTTCCACCAGACTGTAATGTCCATGTCTGATTAACTATCAAATAATTTTGTATTTATTTTTCAAATTATAATTACTTGATTAGTTCCCCAATGTATCATCAAATAATACATGCACCCCTTCCCTTCTTCACAAAATAAAGCAGTAAGAATTTAAAAAGAAATTGAGACCAGTGTTTATTTGCTCTTCATTCCTAGAAATCAGTGGAAGATATAAAAAATTAGAAATCTCAAATTCAATGTGAACTCTAATATTTCCTTTGTGAATGTCTTAATATATTCTTACTTTTACTTGTCCTTTATAAAAGTATATTGAAATTCTCTTCATAAAGGAATTGGTCTCTTTAAGCATTATTCCCTTTCAACTTTCTTCATTTTTATAAATACCTTATCATCTTCATGTATGCACATACACACACCACATATACACTCAATCAAAAGTCTATATTTATCTTCGGGAGGAAATTTCATAGGTTTTAACCATTGATTTTGAAGCTTGAATAATTACCTGGAAGTTTGAAATGATTTTAAAATAGAGCTGTTAAGGTTTCAAGAAAAATCTCAACTGAATACCCTGCAAGATAAAACGTGTTTTTCTGTTAATTAACAACTTAATAAATAACCTATGATCTTTTCTCAACTGAAACTTATTGTTCCAGGCATTTCACCTTCACCTAGTCGGAAGAGTGCAAGAAACATTTTTCCATTTCAAAGTAATTAATTGCTCTCAAGATACAGTGGCCCCATATTTTCAATGTTTGGGTATAAAAGCAGCTGATAATTATTTGATTCTATTTGTACAAAACAACAGAAAGGGTAAAACTATAGTGACAGGGAGTAGAGATCAGTAGTCAGAGGCTAACGGTAGAGGGAAAGCATTAACCACAGAGGGATATGCAGTTTGTGATTGGTGTGTGAATATTCTGAGTAGATGAGATCTAAGTAGATTACCAAGTAGGTGAAAAAGGCATCTTTTATGATTTAAGGACTCCTAAGTTTTCTGTTCTCCGTGGATTAAAATATCTCCATTCTAAAAATTTTCACTATGTTGTCAATACTGCCGTTCTTAACAAATAATCATTTACCATTGCGTTTCATGGAAAACTGAAGTCACCTTTGAAATGTGTTCTCAAAATAAAATTGTATACAGTGTGTAAAACAAGCTATAGAACGGGGGAGTTTGGGAGTAATAAACTCATGACCCAAACTTTTGCATTTTGGCTTCTTTCTGAATTTGTCTATCAGTCACTTTCTCAGTAATAATACTTGTCAACATTTATCTCCATGCTCTTTTCAAAATGTTCCCTTCTCTAGCTTAAAAAGTCCACATCATTTAAAACTGTAGTCCAACTCTTCTTTTATAAAAGCACCTCCTTCTAGAACATTCAGTATTTCCACAGTTCTTGCTCAGTCTCTAAACATATCTTTTGTCTCCTCTCCTGTTTCCTAATCCCTTTGCTGCCGAAAATCAGGCATTGCTAAAGGTTTTTTCACAGTTTTCTTCCCCTCTCTCAATCATCTGTCTCATCTAGCCTGACCATCTTGACATTGTGACCATTATATAATATGAATGGCTAAAAAACTTATAGTTCCCAACATATCTACTCTTTCCAATTATATTGGGGTACTCCCAACTACCCGTAGGACATTAATATCTACCCCCAAGAACCACAGGTATTTCAGATTCTTCATGCGAGAAAAGTCAGTTAGTAATTTCTCTTTCTCATGCCAGGCCCTGGTCCTAACTTTCTCTTTTCTTCATTAATACCAAAATTTTGCCAATATCCACACTCAGAATCATATCCTTTTCTTTTTTCCTCCCAATCTGTCACTAAGTCCCACAAATATCTTGTTGACATTGCACCACTCTCTATTTCTAGTATTATCTTTCTCTTTTAGGTTCTTACCTAAGCTATGATATTAACTCTCTGGTCTATTTTTCCACATTCAGCTTCTCTCTCCACTTTAATAAAAATCGTACAAGATTAAATCTCTCCTTGTGATATTTACCTTATCAAAAAAAAATTAAATGACTTCCCTTTTTAATGAATAAATACAAATTCTTATGGGGCATTTGGGGATATTCAGATGAGTTCTAATCTATGTTGTTACCTCCTCTCTCTCTATTCCCCCATCTTCCTTAAAACCAACCTGGCTTACTAACGAATCTTTGTGCATATGTTCTATTTTCCAATTCCCCCATTTCATTGCAAATATGGATTTTTTTTAAGTCCAGAATAATGTCTCCCCTCTCCTCTAGTTGAAATTGTACTCATATCTGAGGATTCACTTTAAATGTGACTTTCTTCATGAACTTTCCTTTATTCTCTAACCAAAGGGATCTCTGTCAACATAAACAACACATTTTTCACATTTACATCAGTGCCTTCTGCCTGGAGTATTTATGTACCTTATCTTTACTATGAACTTATAAACTTTTGAAGGGGAATACTGGGTCTTATTTGTGCATCCCCTATAATTATGGTTACAACATAGATGGTCAATAAATAAACTCTTTAGATAAAGCACGAAGGGGAGGGGAGGCCAGAAATACCTGTGAAAGTTCACAATCAATACAAATGACAAAAATTACTGATAGAATAACAACACAACCTATTATCTGTCTAATATGTTGTTGGCACTTTTAAACACATTTTAACATAATTTGAAATGACTGACTATAGTAGACTAGATGGTGTCCTGTCTTTCTTGTGGGTCTGATATTTTATTATTCTGTAAAATGTTAGCAGTATCATTTGGTAATTAAAAGGGAAAAATACACACAACATTGGGTTCTCCCTTCCTTTCAAATTGGTCAACAGATAATTCCCATTAAGTGCATTTTGTTGACAATTCACAAGGGCAGAAAGTTAATTTCTAGGTCTGAAATGAACCAACCAGAAAAATCTACCCAGACCATGGTAAGAATTCCAGGTTGCTCCTTACACTAGTTTTGTTCCTGGAAATGATGTGAGGAAAAAAAGGTACCTGAGCCAGACTGAGTCCATGGAATAGGAGATCTATAGTTCCTCATGGGAAGCAATAGAGCAAGTTAGTTAAATTTAAGTGCTCTAGGGGTGCCTGGATGGCACAGCGGTTAAGCATCTGCCTTCGGCTCAGGGCGTGATCCTGGCATTATGGGATCGAGCCCCACATCAGGCTCCTCCGCTATGAGCCTGCTTCTTCCTCTCCCACTCCCCCTGCTTGTGTTCCCTCTCTCATTGGCTGTCTCTATCTCTGTCGAATAAATAAATTTAAAAAAAATTAAGTGCTCTGAAGTTGGACTGGCTGGTTTTGAATCTATAATTCAATATTACCTAGCTTTATGACCCTGGTCAAGTTATCTAGTTTTTCCAAGCCTCAATTCTGTAAAGTAGGGTAATAACATAACTCATGGAGATGATGGGAAATTAAATGAGTTGATGAGAAAATTAAATGTTTTAAGGGCTTATCATACTGCCAGGCATATAATTTGTCTTCAAAATTCTTATTATTTTTGATATTCTCTTTCCTTCTTGTTCTAATTTAACTGGCTTACTTTTTATAATTGCCAACATAATCCATATTGTAAAAATTTCTTAAAAGATGTGAAAAATAAGAAAAGAAAGGTCTCTGAAATTTTAACCAATCTTGAGAAAATCAGGTTACAATTTTGACATTTATCATTTTCTTTTGCATTTTGTCTGTGCCTTTGAAAAAGAAATCTAAGTATCTTTGATAACAAAGCGTTACTCACCCTACAGTCCAAATGTGCAGGGGAAATGTAAACTTACTTATTTTATATGGGGAACATGGTCTTCCTCTCCAACAACTCACTTGCAGGAATAAAACAACTGGTGTCCAATCTGATCTTCAGCTTAGTCTCATCCCATAATTTAAAGAGGTTTGCCTTTGGGTTTGGAGATTTTGAGCATCTCTCTGTGCGTTGTTCTGTGCTCAGACTCTGCTAGGGAAAAATAATGCTCATTCAGTTGGTCATATTTCTCAGTCTTAGGTTCTCCAAACCCAGTTTATATCCAAGATAGTACTTGGTTACGAGGGTGGGGAGGTAGAAAGGTATGACTTTTATAGCTTCCCAGTGTAGAGAAGAATTAAGAATTAATCCGGTTTCTATCCGGTTTCTATTTCCTCTGGCTTCCTGTCATGTGCAACGTTCCTCGTCCAGTCGGATGCTGCTTCCTTTGTTCGCATTTGTGGATAACATCTGTGGCTGGTGAGATTATAATCAATTCTTAGAACATGGATAGTTCTCAGAGATCATTAGTATCAATTTCAACGTCTCAGGATCTCCATTTCTCTTAGTTTTCAAAAGCTACATATTTGTATTATTTTGTAGATGGTGACTTCCATTTTATTTTTAACTGATGCTGGTTTGAATATAGAAATGGTAATGGTGTTTTTTTAATACTGATGTAAAATCTAATTAAACTCTATTATTATGTATTACAGTTTTATTTTTAGTTGTTTATCTTGGCTTTCCCTTAGATGGGTGGTATAGCTTTTATTGAGGTGAGTATCCAGTGGGCTGGTCTCCTGCTGCCTTTTGTATTCTGGACCAGAACGCAGAGATCTAGCAGAGCCCGACCTGAGATTCTCAGAAAGAGAACCCAGACCTTAAGCTGTAAGCCTGCATGGTTTAAAAAACCATCATGTTCTCTAAGGGTGGGATAACGCTGGAGTTCAAGCATTTTCATCATAGTTGACAATGACACACAGACCCTGTGGCTACCACGTCAGATCCGTAGAATTCTCTCGAAAGGCAGACTTTCAAGGAATGAGTTTTAGTTTAATTCTCACCTCTCCCATAATCTTCTAAAATAAAAGCTTGTGCTCTCTCCTTTTAAACATTTTTCTCTTATTGTTATGCTTAATTGCACCAGCTAGTATCTGAAAGAAAATGTGAAAAATAATGTTGATAGGACAATCATTTTTTCTAACAATGTTTTATCACTGAACACTTAAGAACCACATGTATGAATATAGTTGGTATCACTGTATATGCATATATGTATGTATTTATGAATCATCTTGTATATTTTCACAAAATTTGAATTTATCTGATTGTTTTATCTTGGTGTTAACTTCACCATTACCACCTCCTCTTCGAGAGAGAGAGAGAGACAGTGACAGAGACAGAGACAGAGACAAAAAGTGGAGGAGAGGGGTGGAAAGAACAGAGGGAGAGGGAGTGAGACAATCTTAAGCAAGCTTCACGCCCAGCACAGAGCTCAATCTCACCACCCTGAGATCATGACCTGAGCCAAAATCAAGTGTCGGAGGCTTAACCAACTAAGCCACCCAGGTGCCCCACTCCACTACCACTTCTCTTTCTCATAAACAAGAAAGTGGATTTAAGGGCTTCCAACAAAGATTTCAAAGTTTTGTTTGAAGTTCTTCAAGTTTCTCCAAAACAGTTTATATTGTTTGGAGTGTTTGCTTATTATAATGTATACATAAAATTTTATCCAGGACAAAGATGGAATTTTGTCAAAGACTATTCTTACCTATCAAAATAATTATATGGCTTTTATCCTTTAATTTAAATGTAGTGAGTTATACTACTAAATTTTATCATGTTAAACCATATTTGCAGTCCTTGGAATAAACCCTACTAGAGTTATATTGAGCTATTTTTAACATATGGCTTTATTCTGTGTATTTTTAAATATTGGTCTTTAGTGTTGTACTATATTTCTTCAATGTTGGTATCTTGGCCATATGGTTTTATAACAAGAAATAGAAAGTCGACTTTTTTTTTTTTCTGGAATAATTCACTTGACATGAAAATTAGATGTTCCATGACTGGATTGATAAAGTTCAATTATGCAATCATCTGAACCTTGTGATTTTTTAAGTACAAATCTTTTACTCCCAAAAAACATTGTGAGTTTTTACCTCTTGTTATTTGTATTCTTGTGTTTTGTATTTCCTTCCCTTCTTAGGTTCACTTTAGATAGTTTAATTTTAAAGCAATGTAATTTATATATCTAGGTTGTCAATTTATTAACATGGAGTTGGGTGAAACAGTGAAACATTATCTTAAAATTCTTTAATGTTTTAATCAATATGTATTTTTCTTTTCTCCTATCTAATGTTCTTATGTTTGTGCTGCATTTTATTGTGTTTTCTTGAATGGGCAGATGAGTGGTTCAATTTTTTTTTTCCCTAAGAATAAGCTGTTGGCAACTCTATCATTTTTGTGTTCCCTAATTCATTTATTTATGCTTTCATCTTCATTAATTTTCCTTCTATGTTCCTTGGGTCCACTGTGCTGTTTTTTATAAGTTTTGGATTTTATTTATTATTTTCATTATTTTTGTTTGCACCAAAAATATTTGAGGCCATGTTATTATTATTTTATAAATACTCTGCAATTGTGGCTTTTTAGTTCTTCTTGCCCCAAGAGTTACTTAGAAAAGAATGGTATTAAAATGTCAAATGTTTTGGGGTTTTTGTTTCTAAATTTGACGTTTATTTTTTACTTTATTATACTGTGGTTTCAGAATATGATCTGAAGTAATTTTCCCCTCTGGAATTTCTTTTTGGCTAATATGTGATTATGTGTTTGTTTTTTTTTTTTTCTAAAATGTTCCAGGGGCCATTTAAAAAGGAGATTCTGCCTTTGCAGATTATAGCTTTTAGTACATACATTTATTTATTGGACTAGAATATATCAACGTTTTACAATAATGTTTAGCTTTTTATGTAGGAACAGCTATACATGATATTTCAAGGACAGAAAAACTCTCAAGTTCTCTCTCCCGTTGCTCTCACATCTGTTTCTCATTTCAGTTGCTGCAATATTTTCTTCAGGTATTCTGATGTTAAGTCAGTTGGTACATAAAGGCTCATTAAGAACTTGGTTAGCTCATAATTTTAAAAGGATCGTGTTCTCATTTAATTAGTGTTTTCCAAAATTGTATTTTGGTATTAAACATTCTTTCTTCTTTTTTATTTTTGCTGATTAGATCCTTGCCCATTATTTCAACTTTTCTGAGTTATTTCAGACATTTTATTAACATGGGTTGGAATTTAGTTATGAGCCCATTTAATGTATGAATTGCTTTCAGTAGCCTTTTTTGTTATACTGTTCTCAATGCCCACAGGAGTAGGAACTGTTTTAATACTATTAGAAACTATCTTTATACATTTAAATAAGATGGGTGCCTGTGTATCAATGTACCATTATCAGAAACTCTGTCCAGAGAGGCTACCCTCTGTGAAAGATCTAGAAGCTAAAGTGAGCACACCATCTCTTCTTCACCCTGACTTTCCATCCCAACTCTTTCGGCTGTATTTGAGGTTTCATCCCAGTCTGTTATTTTCAAATCATAAGTGACTTAAGATGTATTTCAAGAATTGCCCCTTTCATAACAGTTATTAGCCATATTTACATAATTCATTTATATTACTTATGTTTTTATAAAATTGTGCTTGTCTCTGGTGTTTTATATATCAGCATTCCTATTCATGAGTTATATATTTTCTTTTTTTGATTATGTAATATAGTCACATATTTCACAATTCAAAAAATATAAAGGGGCCTATAGAAAAAGTCTGACCTTTGCCTATGTCCCCAGTGTCCCTCCAGGCAGATTGTGTCTTCACAGATAACTAACGGGATGGATTTGTCAGTGTGTATATTTCTGAAGACATGATATCCAGAGATGACAGCCTTCCACTTACTGGTTGTCTGATGTGGGTCAAGTTACTCAAGCAACTTGAGCTTTAGTTTTGCTACCTTTAAATAGGAAATCCTTTCTTCATTTAATCATCAACTATCTAGTGAACACCTTTGTGTTAGGCTCTGTGGTAGCTACTGATGATAAAGCAGTAAATAATACAAATGTGTTGGTTATGGTGTAGGGAAAAGAATGACAGTACCTGCCTTGAAATGATTTTTTACTAGAATAGATGGGAAGTGCTTTCTAAGTGTTAGCAATCACACATACATTCTTTTTCCTTCTTTTTTATACAGGTAATAACTCAACGTTATACGCATTGGTCTATTCCTTGCTTTTTTATTTAAAAAATTAAAAATATATCATGGAGGTCTTTCCATAACTCTGCACAAAGGCTTTTGTCATTTTATTTTACACCTACATAATATCCATTGTCTAATATGCCATAATTTAACTTGACCCCTATTGATAGAATTTTGGGGGGTTTTGTGGTATTTAACTGCTAAAAAGATTACTCCAGTGAATAACTTTTTATTTTTTTACTTTGCACATAAGCAAAATATATAGTAGGGATGGAATTTCTGGGTGTTAATGCAATGTGTAATTTTGATAGACAATACCTCTTTGCAATGGGATTGTACCAATTTACATTCTCACCAGCAGTGAACAGGTGTGGCTATTCTCCTCACCTTCACATGCAGAATAGGATATTAACCTTTTGGATTGTGGAGGCCCTGAAAGGTAAATGGTACTCACTGCGACTTTACTCTTTATTTCCCTCATCATGAGTGAATTTGGCTGGAGATCTTTCCACGTATCTAAAATCCAAACTCCTTCCTTCTTTTGCTATCTTTTCATACCCTTGCCATTTCTTTTCTATTTATTTGTTGGTCTTTATTGCTTCAATTTGTAGGAATGCTTTATTTTTATGGGAAATTAGACTTCTGTCTATGAGTTACAAATAGTTTTACCAAGCTTGAATTTTGAACATACTTATGATGAATGTCACCATTCTTTTCTTTTTCATTGCTGTTCTTATTCTGTTTAAGTAGTTGGAAGTTTCAACCATTTTCCTTATGGCTTCTAAGTTTTCTGTCACAGAAAGGCCTTCTTGGTTCTGATATTATGACATTTTTACCCATGGATTATTGTAGTAGTTTTGTGGTTTTAGTTCTATCTTCAATTTTTTTTTTCATTTGAAAATTACCCTGGTATAAAATATGAGACACGGAAGAACATTTTTTAGTCCAGATGGCTACCAAGACACCCCACCACCATTTGGTTTTAATAAACAATCTTTCCACCACTGTCTAAGATGCAATCTTTATCATTTAGTAAATTCCTATATGATTTGTGCCTATTTGGGGACTTTTTATGTGGTTCCATTGATGTATTGGTTTATTTGTGAGCCATATCACACTGTTTGAATTATTAAGGCTTAGTAATATTCTTTAATATCTGGTAACACACCTTACTCTTCCTTTTCAGAATTCTCCCATTTATTCTTGCTTTTTTCAGTTTCCATCTGTAGTTTAGAACCACCTCTTTCCAAAATTATTGGGTTTTTTTTGCGATTGTTTTTATTACATGTATAGATTAATTTAGGGATAGTTGATATCTTTGTGATGCTGTCTCTTACGGTCCAAGTACATGCTGTTTCCCCTTATCCAAGAATATAGTATGCCTCTCAAGTTGTTCAAGTATTATTTTGTGGCTTACCAAATCATTTCGAAGTTGTCTTACAATAAACATTGCACTTTTATTGTTAAATTTATTGCTAGGTATAGTAGGCAGAATAATACCCTTCCCCTCCCCAAAGATGTCCACATCTACTCAGAAACCATGAATATATTATGTTACATGGCAAAGGGGAATAAAGTTATAGATAAAATTAAGATCCCTGGGTGCCTGGGTGGCTCAGTTGTTAAGTGTCTGCCTTCGGCTCAGGGCGTGTTTCCAGGGTCCTGGGATCCAGCCCCACATCGGGCTCCCTGCTCCTCTGGGAGCCTGCTTCTTCCTCTCCCACTCCCCCTGCTTGTGTTCCCTCTCCTGCTGGCTCTCTCCCTCTCTGTCAAATAAATAAATAAATAAAAATTTAAAAAAAGAAGAAGAAGAAGAAGAATTAAGATTCCTAATCAGCTGACCTTGAGATGTAGAGATTATCCTGGATTATTCAGGTGGACCCAGAGCAATCACGAGACTCCTTTATAAGTGAAGGAAGAAGGCAGTGGAGGAAGAATTAGAGATCTAGTATCACGAAAAGAATGTGGCCGAAATTGGCTTTGAAGATGCAAGAAGAACACATGAGCCAAAGAATGTGGGCAGCCTCTAGAAGCTGTAAAGGGGAAAGAATGTGTTCTCTCCTACGGCAACCAGAAGGAATGCAGTCCTGCTGATCCTTTGATTCCAGCTCATTTTGAGCCATTCTGGACTCGTTGCATCCTAACCTTGAGATAATATATCTGTGTTTTCTTAAAGCACTACTTTCGCAGTAATTTGTTACAGCAGCCATAAAAAACTAATATACTAGGCATTCTATCTTTTATTATTGGTAATGTAAATAAGGTCTTTTGTTGCCTTATATCATGTAGCATTTTATCAATGAACTTGATTACTAATATTAATTTTGTACCTACCACCTTACTAAATTCTCTTAGTGGTTTTAGTTGAGATTTTTGTTTTTCAAATATATAAGCATTTCATCTGCAAGTAGTGATAATTTAACCTCTTTCTTTCCAATTTTTGTTATTTCTTTCTTTTATCTGAATATGTTGGTTATTGCCTGCAGACTCAATTCAAATAATAGTGATGATAGTGGAGTATGTGCCTTGCTCCTGACACAGATGGGAGTGCTTCTAAAGTTGTTTTAACAAGGATTGTGCAGTCTTTTGTTTGACCTGCTTATTTTATCACATTGGGATTCATTTATTTTTTACTTTATTTGTAAGAATTAATATCAAGGGGGCACCTGGGTTGCTCAGTCAGTTAAGTGTTGGACTCTTGATCTCAGCTCAGGTCATGATCTCAGGGTCCTGAGATCGAGCCCCACATCAGGTTCCCTGCTCAGCAGGGAGTCTGCTTGAGATCCTCTCTCCCTCTCCCTGTGCCCCCACACCCCCTGCTTTCTGTCTCTGGAATAAATAAATAAATCTTTTTTTTTAAGAGTTCATATCAAGAATAAGTATTTTTTTAAAAAAGAATAAAAATTAATTTAATTTTGAAAAATCCTTTTTCAACATGAAAATGAGTATGACATTTCTTTTTTGCTCTATTATTATGATTAATTTTAGTTGTCATTGAACTATTCTTTCATTTCTTGAATAAATACCATTTTGCAAAAGTATATAATTATCTTAATGTGCTCCTGGTTACTTTGGAATTTTGCTTCCATAGTCATAGTGAGGTTGGTTCATAATTTTCTTTTTGTAAGTAACTCTTCGCTGTTTTTGTTTGTCTGTTTTCCTTTTACTGTTCCTTGTTTTTTAAAAAAAGCAGTTTCACATTCATGTGCTCCCTGCCCCACACATGCATAGCCTCCACCACTATCAATACATTCCTCACCAGAGTGGGACATTTGTTACCAAAGGTGAATCAACCTGATGCATCATAATCACCTAAAACCCATAGTTTATCTGAGGATTCACTTTTGGCGTTGTACATTCTATAGTTTCAGACAAATATGTATGACACATCTATTATTAAAATATCATACAGATTTGTTTCACTGTCCTAAAAATCTTATGCACCCTGCCTATTCATCTCTACCCCATGTACTCCTGGAAACTATTTATCTTTTTATTGTCTTCATAGTTTTGCCTTTTCCAGAATGTCATATAGTTGAAATTATATAATGTGTAGCCTTTTTAGATTAATATCTTTCACTTGGTGATATGCATTTAAAGTTCTTCTGTGGCTTTTCATAGCTTGAGAGCTCATAACTCTTTAGCACTGTGTAATATTCCATTGTCTGTATGTATCACTATTCATTTATCCTTCACCTACTAGAGGACATCTTGGTTGCTTCCAAGTTTGGGCAATTATGAATAAAGTGACTATACACTTGTGTGTGGGTTTTTGTATGAATGTAAGCTTTCAACTCCTTTGGGTAAATATCAAGAGGCACAACTGCTGGGTCATATTGTAAAAGTATGTTTCATCTTGTAAGAAACCATCAAACTGTCTTCCAAAATGGCCGTACCATTTTGCACTCCTACTAGCAGTGAATGAGAGTTCCTGCACCTCCTAGCCAACATTTGTTATTGTCAGTGTTCCAGACTTCTGGCCATTCTATGGGCTTGTAGTGGTTATCTCATTGTTATTTTAATTTCCATTTCTCTGATAATACATGATAATGTATTATAATGTATAATCTGATAATCCATTTCTCCTGTAGTATCTACTTTATGCATAATAATGCTAGGTTTGTTTGTTCATAGGCATCCATATCTGTTAGAAGTTTATTGTTAATTGCACGTCTTAGCATTATTCTTCTTTATCTCCATTAATTCTTTAAGTGCCTGCTTTCAGACTTAACTGAAAGCAAAATCATAACTCTGCTTCTTTTTGTTTGCATTTGTTTGGTGTATCTCTGCCCACATTTTTGTTTCTCACTCTTCCTAAATTACTTTAGAAGTCTGTTTTCTTGTAAGCAGCATGGCATAGGGTTTTTCCTTTGTAATCCATTCTGAAAGTCATCTTTATTGATATGTCTGTTTATTTACAGTTGTTGATATAATTATTTGGTTTTAATTGTCAGCCTAGTTTATGCTATACTTTCTGATTTTGTTTTTTATTTTTCTGACATTTTACTTCAGCATGTTTTTAAGTTTTCTTTACTACATCCTGGTGTTTATGCTTGTAACTTAATATATAATCTTATCTAATACAGGTAGCTCTCCATTTTGTTAGACAGTATATATTAATTTCATGCTGTAACTGATAAATTTAGTTTTCTTTTTCTCTCTTCCTTTGTCTTCACTCCCATTTTTAGTCAATGATTATCTTTATATTTACCATAATACTCTAAATTTGGTTATAGATCTCTTTTTTGATGGGTGCTTTTAAATGATTTCCTTTGACTTCCAGTTAATAGAAATGAAGAAATCACCATTATTCTATGTTCTACATGGTGTCCTTTTCCCTCTAATTTTTGTTCTTCACGTTGCCAGTGCATTTGACATTTATATTCTATTCTGTACTTCTCATCCCCACATTTATTAATGCATTCAAATTTAATAAAGATTGCTAGTGATCCCCCAGTAACACCTTCATTTTGTATTTTAATAATGAGTTCCTTTCATTTTTGGGGGGCTCCAGTCATCAAACAATAAGCTACATTACCCAGCCTCTAACACAACGAGGTGTGCCTTTTTGACTAAGTTTAAGCTAGTTGAGTATGAATTAAAGTGTGTCATACTTCCAGGATATTTCCTTAAAGAAGAAGCTGCCTGCTATTGGCTTCCATATCCTCCTGTTTGCCTGGATTGGGAATGAGCCAGTCTAACTGTGGAGATGAAGTATGTAATCAGCCTGATTGATAGTGAAGAAATAAGATATAAAGACCTAGGTCCCTGAATGTCTTCCTGGAGGATAGTCACCATGTCAGCCCTGGACTACTCACATCAGGATTATTTCATGAAAACAGTTAAAAACAAAACTTTTATCCAATTTAGGTCAGTGAAGTTGGGGTCATTTTGTTACAGAGAGAGCCTTACCATAAATAATACTAATATAAATCCAGTGATCAGAACTGATTATTTTGTTGTAATTTTGCCAGTTATAACTTGATAAACTAAGTTTGTCCTCCAATTAAATTCCTCAAAAAGAACTCATGGGGAATATATTCCCTATGTTTGTGCAACTTAAAAACTTTTCGTTAAACCTCTAACCTAATTTCCAGTTTGCAGGAAATAGGAATGATAAAGGAGCAGGTTAAACAAACACCAAGAGAAAAGAATCAGGTAAATGCAGATTTGGAAAAATACATATGTCACTTGTCCTGAGTTCTTCCAAAAGTGAATGTTACAAAATAAATAAATAAATAAATAAATAAATGCAAGCGACTTTATTACTAAGAGAACAGACAAAACAGACAAAATCACCATTTGCAAAGCATCCACCTAGGATGAATCCTAGTTCCTAAGAAAGTAAACTGGAAAATATATAATCACAATAACTTAGAAAAATTTTATATAGACTGGATATTAAATGAAATTATGGAACAATTTTATATTTCTTAGGTGTGACAACAGTATAAGGTTATATAGGGAGTTGTCCTTATTCTTGGAAATGTTCGAGTAATTAGGAATAAAGTTTCCTGAAGTCCTAAGCTTGCTTTTAAATATATACATATATATTTAGAGAGAGAGAGAGAAAGAGAATCAGAAGAAAAAGAAAGAGGGAGGATAAGGGAGAGAAAAAAAAGGAGAGGATGAAATGAGTCTGGAGTAAAACCAAATATGCCCCAAAAAGGTTAAAATTGTGGAATTCAAGTGGAGGATATATATAAGTATTTTTTAAACTATTCTATTCTTCTTTTAAATTCTAAAATAAAATTTGGGGGAGTAAGTATTTAAAGTACTCAAAAATATGTTTATTGCCTTTATACTCAAATGACAATGGGTTAGACACAAAATCCCCGGGTGCATTCTCCTTCCTTTGGCATTTTGTAGGTATTATTCTGTTAACTGCTTGCATAAAAGGTTGCTGTGGAGAAATGTAAGTTGAAGTAATTTATATAACAAGTTACTTTATATTCTCATCTGGCTTTCCAGTGAATTCCTTTTGTATGTTAAAAGACAAATAACTTCCCTGCATTGCCTTATTGTTAACCATTCTTGCTCATTTTCTACTGGGAAGAACACAATATGACCTTTCAATTTGTAAGTTCATGTCTTTTTAATCTTAAAAATAGCTATATGTTTGTTTTGCTGTTGTTTCTTCATACAAGATTCCAACTGTGCATAGGACTTCCAAATCAGTCATTTTTTAAATGTCTGTTTTCTTAATTGTATAAATCTCCGATTAATGTATATTTTTCTATTTAACTTCATCTACTTTTTTCATTGTATCCTTTGTTTTCAGAATAATCTGTTCTTCAATGAACTTCTTGCAAGTTCAGCTGAATTTGTTTAATACTTTTATGTTATTTCCATACTTTCCTGTGCACTACCAGCTGATAATATTTATTGTCTCAACATATCTTCCCAGAGCTTTTGCCTTTTGGGTTTGTATCTTATTTGATAGAAAAGTTAACTTATTAACATCTTTTTAAATTTATAGTGAAAAACTTTCTTTTTGTCTGATTTTGTGTTTGAAAGGATCCTGTGCTGGTGCCTTCTTGTATCATTGAGGAAGGTGAATGTTTCCTGCAGCAACTATTTGCCAGGAGTGTATGTCAGAGACAGAAAGCAATAATATTCAGGACAGGCTTGATTTCTTATGATGAAGCATTCTGGGTGTGACTTTTTCCCATGGAATGGAAATAAGCATCAATTTTCTCAATTCAAAGCCTCTTTCTATGCTGCAACAGAGACAGCATTGCTTGCACATATGTATTGCCCGTAGGATAGTCTCAATTCCTCGGCTTCCTGGAACCATGCTGGGTCAAGTAAAACTCATGCTAGGTTTACTGTTATATTTGCGGCTGAAAATAAGGAACTTTGGTTTATCACCTGGCATGACCTTCATCATTGATACAATCCTTTTTCCTAGCTCCTCTTATCTAAAGCTCTTATCATCATTTATTGGCTTTCTCCTACTTCCTCTACTGCATGCCCTCTGCTGTAAGCCACCCTTCCAAATATCTTTTTTTAAACCTCTTTATTGAGTTATAATTGACATACAAAAAGGTATACATATTTAATGTATACAGCTTAATGAGTTTGGAGATGAGCATATATCTCTAAAACCGTTGCTGAAATCTTTGCCAAAAACATATTTATCACCTCCAAAAGTTTGCTCCCACCCTCTATACTTTTATTGTTATTATTATTGTTGTTGTTGTTATTGTTATTATTTTTTTATATCTGGTAATCTGGGGTTTTAGCTGTCATCCAGTTTCACCAAATATAGTGTTTCTGCCTTTTATTCATTGTTCTCCTTGGTGCTTTTGAATGACTTCTAGGAAACAAGAGGAAAATGCTGATTTTATATTCCAATGTTCAAACAAAAAGGCTATTCACGATTTCTTTATTTTGAATTTTTATTCTTCTATTTTTAATGTGACTAGGTTTGGTCTTCAGGAAGATCTTTCATAATGGTTAATAGATGATATATACTCAGACTTTACATATTTAAAATACTCTTCCTGTCATCTCTATACATGAAATTTGCACGTACAGACTAGACATGTTATTGGGGAAAAGTCTTTTCATCTTATAACTCCAAAGAAAGTGTACCATCATGTCCTGTTCTTGAACATTACTATGTGGAAATCTCAGACTAGCCCGAACTTCCTCTTACCTGTGATTGTTTCTTCTTCAAGAATGATTATATTGTTCTTTCCTTGACCTTAAAGTTCAAAACTCTCACCATGTTATGTCTTTGTCTGTGGTTCTCTATTAGTTCCTTATTAAATCTTACTATACTTACAGTAACCCTTTCAATATGCGGATGGATTGCGTGTTCAAAATCACCATAATATCATCTGTCCCACATGCTTGTCTTAAAATGTGACATTGCCATTCATAAAGGGGTGGGTGTATGGTGCCTTGTCTGAAATGTTGGCAGGCTTCTGACTACAGATGATGAGACTCTAAGTGAGTTTTGAGTGGGGACAATAAAAATGCCATGCATTCTTCTTTCTTCTCTTAAAACATTAGCTCTTAGAAGTCTTCCATCACCAGGTAAGCAGTCCAAGTGTCCTGAGGCCCTGATGCTCTGAGGAAATCCAAACTAGCCCATGGTGAAACCACATGGAGTGGCCAAAAGATCTTTCTATGAAGAGAGAGAGAAAGATGCCCTGTTCTTCCAGCTCCAGCTACCACATGAGAGTTCTTAAACCAGAACCAACCAGAAAGTCATGAGGAATTTTTTTTAAAGAAGCATTGTTACTGTTTTAAGTCTTTAAATTTTGCACTGATTTCTTATACAGCAATAGATAAATCATAAAATACGCACATTCAACTTTTCCTTTAAGGAAAGCTTTCTTCTACATATCTTTAAATATTTTGGAGTTTGATTGTTGAGCTCTCTTCCTGAGAAACGCTAAGGATCCATTTATTTGTGAAGATGGATAGATAGCCATTTCTGCACACCTATGATTTTCTTAACATTTTGTTTTATAATTTGTCCCTTTGCAGTATGTATAACCTTATCTAACTTACGTCCCATATCATGTTTTTGGTTTTTAGTGTTTGCTGTTGTTGTTCACCTTCTGATTTTTACTTTGCCATTTCTTTCAGCTTTTTTCTTAAAACAGATGGTTTTTAAATATTTTAAAATTTCATGTGTCTCCTCAATTTCTTTTCCTGGATTTGTCGGTAACTTTATTTTATATGATCCTTTATTTCATAGAGCTTCTATGTTCTCTTTAAGTTCCTTGAGATTGCACATAAGTCTTTCCTGAAATTTCCTTTTCTTCCTGAGTAAGCTCCTCTTCCAAAATTCAGTCTTAATAGTTTTTTGAACATTGATCCATTCCCTCATTTGCATTTGTGGTGCTTTTTGCACGTCAAATCCTTTCTATTAATCATCTTTAAATGGAGGCCAGAGTATCTGTTTTGCAATGTGTAGAACGATAGTGTGGGTGGATTCCCATTAACTAACCATTTAAAAATAAAAACAAAAACTAAGATATAGAGTCATCCTCCTGTCTTCAGCTGGAGGACTAAATGCTGTTTATTTTGTTTCTCTGTTTTACTCTTTAACTGCTTGGGAGTGATGGAGGCATGAAAACAGTGGAAAGATGAACGCCTCGGGACTGCATGCAGCAATGTATAAACTTTCATTTCTAAGTTCCAAATCTGCTAAATCCTCTGCACAGAGGGTGCGGTCAATTCCTTGGGGTTCGATAACATTCTTCATCTATCGGTCATTACATAATATCATTTCCTCCAGTAACTATATATTCTCGGATGGCTTACTGTTGTCTCCCCATTCCTGCCCTCTTTTTGCTCTAAAACATCATTTGACACCAGGCCACCTCTCTCTTTAAGAAGCCCTGTGAAGAGTTGAAATGACCTGGAATCTCAATACCTCCTCCAGACCCAACACATGATGTCCCAGAAAAATGAGACTAGACCTCAAGCAGTGTACCCCTCATGCATGTCACCATAGCTCCCCCGTGTCCCAAGCCCTTGTCGTTCCAACATAAGGACCATTGTCAGGATAATTCACAACTCTATCATTTACATATTGTAAAAAACATCATAGTAACCATTTTAGAGTAGTTGTTAAATCTCAGAGTCTTTCACTTTGTTCAAAATTTTCTTGCATCTGTCAGATATTCTTTATAAGGTATGTAAAGAAGTTGTTTGAGATCCATGGTTTCATTATAGATTAATTTTACCTCCTTTCATATATTTTATATATTTTAGGGAAACATACACAATATGCAGGGCATATCAGGAAGAGAATCACGCCAGTGTTCAGTAATTCTTCCATTGTTCCCCCAAAAAACCTAATCAGCCCTTTTTAACATGACACATTTGTGATTATTTCTTTCTCCTAAATTCACATATGCTGCCAAGAAGTTCACAGGCTTCCAGGAAATTTTATTAAGAATTTTAGATATTCCATCAAGGAATTTTATCTCTGCTAAAAAGATCAAGGATATAACTGGAACTAACCATGCCTCATTTCATGCTAGCTTGCTGCTCTGTAGATAAATGTGAAATATCCCTTTACGGCCAAATGTACAATTCAATGGAATTGTGTTTCCTCAATTCTTTATGTGTCTTGTGAGTGGCAGAGGAAGAGAGTAAACCTTTCCTGATTGACGTATGTCAACTGTCATGAGCTTCATGGACATACAGAGTGATAGAGTTAAGTGACAGTTGGGACTCATGGACAAAAGCATTTACTATAGAATCTAGTGCAATAGACACAGTGTTCACCCTTCTGAGCTGTGGCCTGTTTCTGGCCTTAAGATTCAGCATAAGACAGGCTGTCAAAGATAAGACAGGATGTGAAAGAGGTCCTGCTACAGGGCACCACAGGTAAGGTTTTAATAGCTATTGGTGCTTGAATAAGAATCCTCCTGATGTCTAGTTTTTCCTCCTCGTACAATGAAGTAATATCTTCATATTTCTTAAATGACATTTTCATCTGGGAGAATGAATAGTTCAGTGCTTTAATTGATGCCAATTTCACATGGAACAATTTTATGGAATGCACTTAGTTCTGATTTTCTAGGTAGATAAGAATGATGTAACTGTTCCTGTTTCACCAGGTAAGAGTTTTCTGCCTGTGTAGTCATGGCAGGAAGAAGAAAATGACCTTGGCTTCTATATAAATAACAGGATATTTGTTAACAGTTAATGCTGACATTCAGTGTTCCCTCCCGTTTACAAATATATTCAAATTGTGTTACTGAAATAAAATATATGCCACTGCACTAAGCTAACAATGATTGGTGGTGGGAAATGGGTGATGGGTACAGTGAGGGAGATTAGGAAGATAATTGATGGATGATAAATTATAAGACAAACACTGGAGAATGGGTCTTTCTGTTTTTTCATGTTTCTATCTTTTCACAAATGTTCTCATGTTTTTCTATAAGGCACAACAACATTCCTTGCAAAATAATATCAAGTATTTATATCTTTGCTCTGAACCAACTTTTCTTATACATTGCTCATTCTTTTTTTTTTTTTAAGATTTTATTTATTTATTTGACAGAGATAGAGACAGCCAGCGAGAGAGGGAACACAAGCAGGGGGAGTGGGAGAGGAAGAAGCAGGCTCATAGCGGAAGAGCCCGATGTGGGGCTCGATCCCACAACGCTGGGATCACGCCCTGAGCCGAAGGCAGACGCTTAACCGCTGTGCCACCCAGGCGCCCCTACATTGCTCATTCTTGACACTCAGTGATATCTCAGCAGTGTCCCAAGGATTATCAGTCAATCACAAATATTCACTGAACACGCAGTGTTTTGGGTTGAGAACCAGACCATCCATTTTGAAGTGGTCCTGAGAAAGTAGAAAATTAGTTATAGCCCTTGATCTAAAGATAAGAATTATAACACAAAGACAAAATAGAATACAATAAAGGACATAATTTATGGGAATTTCCAAAGTCTCATTCCAGGTTTTTCTTCTCTCTCTCTCTCTGTGCCTGTCTCTCTCTGTCTCTCTCCTTCATAGGAATTTTATCTATTCACAAAAGCATTTTAGTTAATTCATTACACAAACACATACTGGGTGTTTTTAATGAGTCATGGACCTGGTAAGGAGCCAAGAATTCAAAGAATAAGACGCATTCTCTGTCCTCAAAGAGCTTGCAGTATAATAGTGATGACGAACAAGGAGATGATAGTGCAAGTGTCATTATAAAGGACGTGCATTATGAACGCACAGGGCACTGAGTAAGGGCATCTAACCCTGCCAGGAAGGGAAGAGGAAGCATTCCTGGAGGAGCTGATACTTGTGCAGAGTTTTAATGGGTGAAGGAGAGCCAAACATGAATAGGAGAAAATGTGTGTGTGTGTGTGTGTGTGTGCGCGCGTGTGTGTGTATTCGAAGCAGATAGGACATCATGAGCAAGGATATGAGAAAGAGAAACTGCGTAACAAGTGTTCAGTGTTGCTGATGCTGAGGGTAGAGGGAAAATGAGAGGGGGAAAGAGTCTAGCATGAAGAGCTTTTATTTCTATGTTAAGAAACTTAGACTGTGTCCTCTGGGCAATGGAAACCACTCAAAAGTTTTAAACAAAGAAATAACAGGGTCAGATTTATATTTCAGAACAATCTGATGGTTTAGTGAAGGACTGACTCAAAAGGAGGAAGGCTGAAAAAACTGGTTAGTAGTCTGTTTCAGTGGTCAGGTTGCAAGATGATGAGGGTGTCGTCCAAGGTAGTGTTTGCAGATGGAGAAGAAGGGGACAGATCTGGGAAATATTTAGAAGGCAACATTGGCAAGGCTTTGTGTTATTGGAGCTGGCATAAGGAAGAGTGCAGACTAAAAGAAAACCCGAACTACCCAATATACTCTACCAGAGTCACAACATTCAGTGCTGTCGTTCAAGGACCAGGGTAACTGCCCTCGCTAAGTTTACTTGTCCTCTTCAGTGATCAATTTAGATGTGAAAGGGTTTTTGTGACTGTCATCCATTCATGTTTCCACATCCTAAAAGGCATCTCATCAATGTAGAATCTAAAGCACAGCAATTAGAAATACCTGGCCCCAAGCTCCTTGTTTCTCCTACATGCTCTGAAGAGGAAGCTTTGCTAGTTGTGCTCTCCCATGCACAAGCTTGGTCGGTGTTCCTCAAGAGTGCATTACAGGGAAGAAAGCAGAGGATGCAGCAAGGAACCCCAGAGTCCACTTGGGATGTTTCCTCCTCAGTCTCCTAGCACTGCTGCAATCATTCACGCCACATCAAAAAAAAAAAAAAAAAAGTACATGAAAAGAAAGGACAATCTTAATCTAGTACCAATAGAACAAAGTGCAGCTGCTAGAGTTAGCTGCTTCATTATGCTCCAGCATGTTTGGCAACTGGCTCAACCCACACCATAGTTACTTTTTTCTTAATGACTTTATCCATTTATTTGAAGGGGCGGAGGGCGAGAGAGTAAGCACAAGCAGGGGAGCAGCAGAGGGAGAAGCAGACTCCTTTCTGAGCAGGAAGCCCCATGTGGGGCTCGATCCCAGGTCGTCAGGACCGTGAACTGAGCCAAGGGCAGACACCCAACCAACTGAGCCACCCAGGTCCCCCACACCATAGTTATTTAAAGAAATAATATATAGGCATGAAATGTAAGAGACTTCTCTATCCATGTCCAAAAGCTTAATTTTCTCAACTAACTGGGAGGAAAGTGTGCAATGTTTTCTTCAAAGTCTTAGCTGGCTGTTGAGGGAAAATGTCTACTTTCACAAGCTCTGTATCCTCCAGGGCATTGACACTTCATTAATATTCTTTTAGAGATATTAATGATAATGGCAATATTTAATGCCCAGAAAATATACTTGCAAATTTTTAAGTGATGAATTAAGGAACAGTTCTTCCAATAGAAAATGGCTGTAACCTTTAAAAAGCATCATTAACGAAGTATAGACTAACAGCTTGAGACAAAAGCCATAACACATCCTTAATACAGAGAGATGACACAATTTGGGTCAAGTAATTAGACTGAAATCAATAAAGCTATAAGAAATAGGTACCTGAACATGGAAATGAGTTTCAAAAACCTGTCTAGGAAAATAGAAAATTCTCTTTAAGATATAGTCTCAAAGCCACCGCATAATTTAGAGTATCTAATTCAAATACAACAAAAAGGAAAATTAGACGAACAATGCCTAACCAAAACAATAACAACAAATGTTAAAGAAGCAAAAGCCAAAACCAAGGAAATCATTTCCATTATAGACTCACAGACAGAAATTTAAGTGGAAAATTACTGGGCTATCTTCCAAATTAAGTAAACATGGCTACTTGTGTGGTGCTAAAACTCATCATATGCACAGCATGCTTCTAGCTTGTATCTTGATGATTGTTGAACTATTGTAAACAAGTGTGACAGGAAGAGTATGTCAAGGATGACATACTCATTTTTTAGAGCTAGCCAAAAAAACATGTTGCTAATGAAAATAACATTGCAAAGACACAAATTCCTTCCCCCATTGAGAAGCTCCCGAACTATAGTTGTTGTATTTTGGTTCTTCATTTGGAATTGCCATATAAACACACAATCTTTTTTTTTTCTTTTTTTTTTCAGCATGCAACCATTCTTAACTAGTCCTATCCCTCACCTTTTAAGAACTGTCATTACAGGGGCGCCTGGGTGGCAGAGCAGTTAAGCGTCTGCCTTCGGCTCAGGGTGTGATCCCGGCGTTATGGGATCGAGCCCCACATCAGGCTCCTCCACTATGAGCCTGCTTCTTCCTCTCCCACTGCCCCTGCTTGTGTTCCCTCTCTCGCTGGCTGTCTCTATCTCTGTCGAGTAAATAAATAAAATCTTTAAAAAAAAAAAAACCAACTGTCATTACAGAAAGCAATTGGGGCTATGCTGCCTGCAAAAGCCAAAATAACACTCACTTGAATCAATAACATCAGAAAATATTTGCATCCAAGATATAAGCAGATGAATAAAATTTAGTTCTTATAAAATTAAATTATTTTTAAATTTTAGTTTTCTTTTTCTTTTTTTTTTTATAAACAAGAGTGTAGGAAATGGGTTATACATGTGCTGAAATATCGGTCACTTAATCCCTGGGATAGTAAGATCTTAGAATCTCTAGAGGCTAAAATCATTGAGGAGAATCACCTTCTTCAATAAGCAGTCTCACCTGTTTACTCTAGTGTGCTCTATAAATACTATCACTTTCTCTTTTTCTTTAAAGAGCTATTTATTTATTTATTTATTTGAGAAAGAGAGAGAGAGAGTGCTTAAGAGGGCAGAGGGGGAGACGCAGATACCCCACTGAGCAGGGAGCCCAGTGGGATGTGGGGCTTGATCCCAGGACCCTGGGATCATGACCTGAGTTGAAGGCAGTTGCTTAACCGACTGAGCCACCCAGGCGCCCCATGCTACCGCTCTCTATGCGTGCCATGATGTGAAAAATTCAGGAGGAATTGCTTTAGGAAATGGGTTTTATATTTTGGAGTGTGTGTGGCAGGGGAGATGTGAGTGTGTGCCTACATTTGATTTTAATATTTTAGTCTATCTCTTTTTGGTCTTGTATAGGCATGGCTTGAAAGGACTTTCTTTAGTTAGTCAAGGTCTCCCTAACATCAGCTGCTAAGGGAGATAAAGTAACTTCTATACTCTAATTTCATAGTATTCTGCCTAGAAGAATCTTATTCTCTGGATCTCCTGTAGATGAAAACTTGATAGACTTTATAACTCCCACTGATTTTATACTTAGAAACTTAATCACAAATTTTTCTCTCAATAAATATACTCTCGCTTGTATCCTACTTAGTCATTTGCTACAGAAAAAAAGTATGGAGGTACAAGGAAGTGCTATATATGGCAATTATAATACATTCTCCCTTACTCTGAAGTTTAGTTCTTGTCTCTCCTATGTCGGCCCTTTGGGCAATTTGGTTCCTTAAGATAACATGAGGCCACTGAACTGGAAACATTTGCCAGGAGAAGGGCCTGCTGGCGGCACTCTTAGAAGGCAAAATTATCACTGAAAGAGAAAACTACAAGTAGCAAAAAGAACACTAAGGTATACATATTTTCAACCGTATATGTCATTCGAGGATGTCTACCTTATTGAAGCCTCAAAATGGGGTTTAACCTAGAACAGGTCTTTTTCTTAACTAAAATCCTCCAATGTTTACAATACAAATGCCAACTCTACTTTGTCCTTCAAGATTTAATATGGCCTGAACCCATAGGTACCCACTTCATCCACCATCCCTACCCCTCCATCACTGCACGGCAGCCACATTGGCTTTCTTTATGCTCAAATGCGCCAGCTCATTTTAACCCATAATTCTTGTACATGTGTTTCTCTTCCTAAAACGCTCTTTCCCCATGTTTTTCTTTCACCTTAATTACATTAGCTTAATATTATGCTATTTATTTACCAACCATCTCTCCCCTTCCCCGGGCCACTGGAAACTAAACCTGATTCTATCAAAGACCATGGTAGATTGTAACAATGGGCACCATTGCTGTCTTTGTTATACCCATCTTCCTTTTCAATGGGAGTTTTCAGCAGCTCTCATCAAGAAGTGAAATCTGCTTCTCTATCCCTGAAATCTAAGCTGGCCTGGAATTTATAGAATGAAGAGAAAATGAGGGAGTACCTGTCCTAATTCCAGGCTCCAAAACGCCCTGCACAATTCCATGCGTCTTTTAGACTCTTGCCCAATGACCAGATGAAGAAGTCCTCATGGAGCAAAGCTGGTTCATCTAATTTTTGCCAGCAAAGGCCACAGATATGTGAAAACACTCAATCAAAATCACCAAGGTGTTTATCCTATCTGCATGCATCTGACCACAGATGCCCAAGAGAGTTCATCCAAGATCAGCCAAGTCTGGTCCAGATCAGCAGAAATGCTCAGCTGAATTATGAACCTGTACTAGTAATCTATTAGTAGTAAATAGTGCTGAATGTTCAATCTGTCATGGTAGCCTTATCAACCATCTTCAAGGCGTCAAAGGCAAATAGGCCTATAACTGAGCCTTGGAGCCTCCAGTGTATCTTCCAAGGCCTTAGTTTCTTCCCTCGCTTTAGGATTTTCTACGTATAACCCATTGCCTTGGTCATGGATTTTCTCATTCTTCCCAATCCATTCAGTTATTTATTCTGCCTGATTGTTGCTTGATTCCCATTCCTTTCTTCATCCAAGATGCTGAGTTTTGGTTTCCCTACGTTTGCTTATACAACAACTTAAAACATTTTCTCATGCCATACTTCTAGGGCCAGTTTCAATTGCCAGAAACCTCTACTCCAATGTACGCTTTATGCACTTTGGTTCAAGCTTCTCAAGGAGCTCCAACAGTCTCTGATTAATACTTCGTGGGGCCTACATACCCATTTCCAGGGAAATTATAAACCCATAGTACCAATTTCTATTTAACTGGTAGACTTGAGTTTCTCTAGTCTCCTCTAAATATTTTTCTTATTTTATAGCTTATAGCCAGAATACTGGTAAATTATCATCTCATTTGAATCTCTTAAATTAAGTAGAAGGGATTTGTGGGGGGGGGGGATCTAATCCTTCTAAACCAGAAAGTCTTCATTTTCTTTGTCTATAAAAATTAATTCCATTTTATTCATTCATTGATTTTCTGTTTTAAACATGATTACCATATTTATTCTGTCTTACATATGTAAATACATTTAGGTTTCAGAGGGCATTTGCTGATTGCATTTTTCAAAGATGGTGTAACCCTATTTCCATCCTGCATATACTGTTTATAATGTGAACTTGCTTCTCCTTCATTGATAGATGTAGTCTATATACTCTGCTCTTGAACCTGGGCAGAACTTTGTGACTGTCTTGACCTACACAATACATCACAAGTGACACTATGTGACTTTCAAGGACAAGTTATAGAACAAAAATGAAGAACATTAAAATGATATGAACCCAACATATCCATTAGAGGAAAAGCAAAAGTTAAGATACACCCTAGTGATTCTCCCACTTACTTCAATGTGCCTCATCAGCATCACCTGGAGAGCTTGATAAATCAAGTTCTAGGCCCTGCCTCCATATTTTCTGATTCAGTAAATATGGATTGGGGGTCGGAAGAACTGCATTTCTAACAAGTTTCCAGGTGATGCCGGCTCCTGGTTGAAGACCCACACTTTGAAAAATACTAATGAAAGGACATACAAACTGACAGAAGACTCTGTTATTAAAATTGAAGCAATAAAAAAAATTCAATACTGTATTTCTCTAATAATACACAAAACTATTTTTTGTAAAAACCAAAAATTCCATTACTAATAACAATATTCTTTGAAAAAAAAACAAAAAATAAATAAAATAGTAGCCAAGAAATTTTGGAGCCAGAGCCTTACTCCATTAGCTACCCTCAACAGACTTAATAAATATAATTAATAATTGATTATTTAATCACAGTGGATTGAATGCTTGTATACCCCCAAAATTCATATGTAGCCTGGAATGTGATGGTATTAGGAGGTGATGTTTTGGGGAGGTCATGAGATCATGAGAGTGGAGTCTGCATGCATGATATTAGTGTCCTTATAAAAAAGACCCTAGAGAGTTCCTTCATCCCTTTTATCATGTGAGAACACAGCGAGAAGGCAGTCATCTATGTTCCAGGCAATGCTTCCTCATGAGATATCAAATCTGCGAGCCCCTTGATCTTGGACTTCATCAGTCTGCAGAACTATGAAAAATAAATGTTTGTAGTTTAAGTCACTCGGTTTATGATGTTTTTGTTTTAGCAGCCTGAACAGATTAAGGCACCACCATAATATATTTCCATTTGGTCACACACTTAAAAATCACCTTTAGATTATCAGTACTGCAAAAGGTCTCAGAAATTCAGAAAAGAAAGACAGTTTATGTAATGTGCATAAAGACATGAAAACAATAAAAGAAAACACACTTTTATGCTTATCATATTCCAAATGCAACACCTCGTGCTAACATACCTTGGCCTGTGTTCCTAAACTATTATGTTTTGGGATTAGCCTTTTTTCTGGGCAATTTAAAGAATTATTAGCTCAACTGTGTGACTAATACTGTTAAAGTTACCATGAAAGAGCTAGAATTAAGTCCAAATAATTCATGCAACCATAGGTACAAGCCAAAATAGCAGAGCACATCGCTGATCTACAGGAATGGTCTTCAAAATGTTTACTTAGGACGCTATGATTATATGTTAGCTAAAGGGTTATAACATCGACAGAAAATTTTTTATTTATTTTGCCATTAAGAGGAGAAATATTGGGGTAGGAGGGAGGCAGTCATTACTGTCTACTAATGCAATGGATTACAATATTTTAAATTGTGAAGAGCTCTTTACTACTAGAAAGAACACCCTTACACATCTTTCCAGTTGCTATTCCACATATGTCATTCTAACAAGAAAAACATTTTAGTGTTCTGTAATTTTATAGATTCACTTTTCTTATATATACTCATTCTCAGTAATAACTAGAGTTTTTTTTTCCCCATGAGAAAATGTTGAAACAAAACGAATATGATGAGTTGTATATACAAGGCAAAATAGGAGCATTGATTGTGTTTGGCATTATTCTCAAATATCTGTGTAAACATCCAGGCTCAGGTTTCCCTACACAATATCAGTTACCCAAGGAACTGATAGTCAGGTGACAAAATAGTTCAACTATTTTCCAGATATTTAGTATTACCAATAATATTAAACCCAAAAATCAGTACCTGTGCTATGATTTTATAAGTGCAGAAGACAGAAACATTGCTTCTAGAAAAAAAAAATAGATTGCAATACAATAATTTTTTAAGGGACTTTATTCTTTCCTTGGCCAAAACATCATTTCCTTGGAGCTGACACACTAATTATCCAGAATGTCAACAAAGATTTTTTAGAATTCAACAAAAATATTTTGAGCACATTCTAAGTACTAGGTAACCTGGTAGGAATTTGGTACATGCTAAAAAATAAGACATGTATTTTTTCTCTCAATAGTCCATATTGTCTGGTGAGATGTAATAAATAATTACAATACATTTAGATAAGTGTTATTTGGGAGATAAGTAATGAATAGTTGAGACATAAATGAAAGTTAATAAATCATCACACTTAATTTGGCATAGAAACTCTTCTCAGGGCATGTGATTTAAATATCTATCTAGTTGTTTGCCGAGTAGAAAATATGGAAAGGGAATTACAAAGAGAAATACTGTAAAAATCTGGGATAGCCTAGTAAGCACAGGGAGTTAAGCAATAATTGAAGGTAAAACATCCTGACTTTAGTGGCAAGAGATGAAGTTTAAGAGGCAAGCATAACTCTAACCATAACCATAACTGTACGCGTAACCATGGATCATGGGCGACTTCAATAACAGGCTCAGGTTAATGCCTGTAGCCACAGGATGCCATCAACAAAGTGGCATTCTCCACTTAGCTTCAGATTAATTTACTACCATTTTTTCCCTGGAGAATAGGGCCCTAAAAGAACATTCTACTCACAGAAATTGGACTAATTTTCATGAAAGGGAAGAGGTAACTTCCACTCCTTTCTATATTGCTTTACACTTAAGGCTGAGATTCAGCTGTCCAGGTGGGGAGTAAGCATTGTGGAAACTCTTCTCTGGACCCATGGACAGGTTTGAGGACTGAAGCTGATCAAGGCAAACCATCTATTTCACCAACTTCACACAATCAAAGAGTTCTTGAGCTCTATCAAAATACAGAGAAAGAAACTGGTTGCTGCATGAATTAGAACCAACATTTATTTAGATTAGATAAGATGCTTATGGTACATGAAAACAAAGTGATTAAAAACACATTTAGGAAAATCTCATTTGTGGCAGATAAGACTCTCAGATTTGGCAGTTATGTAATCTAAGCAAATATGCTTTTAATAGTAAATTAAGGTTTAATTTATAGATTTTCCGCTTTGGATTGTTTAGAAATTAGTGCCCGTTTGGGAAAGATCCGGTTGCACTGAAATTAGTGTATGGGGACTGGTATAAGGTTAATGAATTTGGGTGTTTAGAATACATTTGTTCTCTCAGTTCATCAGAAAGACAGCCTGAGGTCTTAAGAATAAAACTATCACCAGCTGCACAACAACAGCTAGTATTTGTCAAAATACATAGTCAAAACAACCAGTTAAGTTCTATCAAATCTACATAGAGGACCTGTGGGACCCTTAGCCCAATTTCAGGCACTAAAATATGAGAACTGAAAAGGTTGCATGTTTCGTCTGCCGTACTTCCTGCATGAAAGCCAAGTCACAACTAATACCAGGTCTTCTGATTTTAAAACTATGTGTTTTTTTAGCCACACCATAGGATCTCTGATTCCATGGCAACTTATTTGTATAAAATAGAACAATTTTTTTTCTCTCATATGTAGACATCAGCCATCAGTCCAGATTGGATATGCAGTGTGGTTAGTTAGCATATAAATCTTACAAAGTATCTATCTGGTTTGTAACCTTCCTTTTTTTTTTTCTGGGAATCTCCCCTACACTTCAAAGGATTGGACCTCATGCAGCCATGCTTGTACTACATGACCCAAGCCCCCGTTTGCAGATGGCAGACGGACATCGGGGTCGGACTGAGTTAGACCAATCAGATTCTCGCTCTGGGATTTCAGAATCAGGACTGAGAGGTTCGCTCCCAGTACGAGCTGTTCATTTGCACTGAAGTTGTAAACTGGACCTGCAGGGCAGCCAGCAGGCGAACGGCGGGAAAGTGTCTTCAGAAGATAAGAATAAAGCTGACATGAAGAGAGAACTAGAGGCAAGGACCAGGTAGCCCCTGGGAGAAAGGGCCTCAGCTCCTCATTATTTTCCAGTTCCTGAGGGCTTTCCATTCCCAAGGCTCATCTTTATTTTCTACTTTTGCATTCTATAAAATATCTCTAAATCCTCACAAGCATTCATACCAGGAAATGGTGCCTCTAGGAATAGACTCTAAGACAAAGTGTGATATTGGCTGAGACAAGAGCATAGCTATGAGGGTTCCTTCTGCACTGGGCCTGCCCCTAGCAGTCTTTGGAAATTTGTTGGAAAAATACGACAGTGTGTTCGTAAGTGATATCATCAGTATAAGAATCCAAAAAGAGATAAATTCTAATCCAGGCTTTTTACACTGAAAGTGGAGAAAATTAGGGCACATACATAGAGACGGCTGATGTCTCGGTCAAGAAATGTATGATAAGAACATTCTATGCTTTGCCCCCGTAATCCGTAAAGGTAGGCTAAGTACTGTGGCAAACAACATCAAAATTTCAGAACCGTAGCATAATAAAAGTTTATTCCCCTCTCAAGCAAAAGTTTTGTTTAGGCAGCAACCTTGGACAAATATCGTACCGACAATGACTCACAAACTCAGTTGGTCAGGGGCTCCAGTGTGAGCTCACCCATTGACTCCTTTGTAGAATCCTCTCCATCCAGGTAAATGGAGGAAGTGCAACCGTCTGCAAATTCAGAGTCTTGCAAGTTGCAACACTGACTGCTTCAGACTTCCCGCAAGAAGAGTTAAGGCTGAAAAGATTCTGAGCTACAAAAGCCCCGTAAAACTCAGCCCTGCAAAAATCAGATTCAGAGTGTAGCCATCCCATCTATTATCTCAGAAGACAATAAAGTGGCCAATTATAAGTTCAGAGGAAGGCAGAAGGGCAAGAAAGAAACAGCATAAATCAAGCTTGAGAAATATATCTGGGAAGGAATTTGGCTGGTTGTCACCAGCACATGAAACCTACCACGAGCCAGGAATTAGCAGCCTACTTAGTTCGTAAGGGGATTGTATTAACCAAAAGCAAATCCCAGACTCAATACAGCTTTGCCTGTAGCAGTCTTAATATAAATTTTGGGCTCTCAAATTTGCACTAGCAGGAAATGGGCTCCAAAAACTGTGTGGCTGCTAAGGAGAGAGTAGTGTCCATTTCAAAGGTGGCCACGGAGGATGATTTAAAAAAAAAAAAAAAAAGAAAAAGAAACATCTCCCAGAAGGTAGAGTCTGCATCCAGAGAGAACAACAAACACGGCAGTTTCTCTAAAAGACCAGAAGCACTTTCTAATCAGGGAACATTCCTTATTCTTTGGATAGAATTTTGCAACTTGTATGGGCCAATATTGCCATATCTCTATCGTTTCCCCTGTTTCTGTATGGGGGTTTTATTGCTATTATCTGTTACTGGTTCACAATTATGTGGGGGAAAGGTAGAGCAGATAACTTGTCTTTTTAGATCTAAGGTCACTGGATGGATAAAGGTCACTGGACTTGGAGAAAATATAGTGAGCAGATGGAACCTTGGATTATCACACTGCACGGGAACAAAAGGTGAAATATATTTGGTCACCAAAAGAGGGGACTGTTGTAGTTGCAGAGACTGGCCTCCAGTTCACGGAGTTAATGTCATTTGCCTCCAGGGCACGCAACTTTTCCTCCACCGCAATTAAATGCAGTCATGTGACTGAGTTCTGAATGGGAAGGGGCCTTGCATTTCTTGACCTTGGCCACACAAAGCCCTCCTGATCAATCCTCTGCCTTTTCCTGCATCTACTAATTGGAGATAGAACGTGGCAAGTCCTTGCAAGCACATTTTTTAAGATGGAACAATGTCAGCCTAATCCTCAAACGGCCATCCTGTCCACTGGTACCCAACTAGACTTTGTGAGTTAGAAACTTTTACTGTACCAAACCAAGATTGCGGGGGGTGGGGGGGGTGTCTGTCAATATTTGGAATTTGAAATTATCTTTACTAATAAACCTCCTACTATAAAAAAGTTTAATGAACTGATTTAAAAAATGAAGGTTCCTGGCAATTAGAACAGAAATAACACAGAGGATCCAGCTGTGGGCTTCTGCAAGGATTTTTAGGATACTTTATCCACAGCCCAGCTCCAGTGGAATGAAAATAACCAAAATAAATCAAAATACACAAAGAATAAAGATCGAACCAAATACCTTGATCTCTAAAGATGGATGTAAATAGAGCCGCCACCGTCTCCACCTCTATATTCTCTATGTCGCCCTGAAGTTAAGGCTGTTTCAAAGGGACTAAAGCTACAGTAGCATCCAGATCTGCCACCAAGAAATGTCAGTTTCATCCTACACGTGGCTCAAACCTAGTTTTTATTTGCAATAGGCAAGGATGTTACCAAGTCATGACTTTTCAATAATTCTTGAAACATCTCCTAGTAAACCAAGGGCTCCAAAATGAAACTGAAGTTGGTATAGGAGTTGTAGCATCATAAGCATACCAGTGACAAAAAAAAAAGGGCGGGGGGGGGCGACACAGGGCAGTCTGTTACAGCCCCTCTGCAAGCTCTAAGACCGGCTACAAAGATATGAAGATATATTCTGCTAAGGCCACATACCTCCCCAAAAGACGATCATACCCCATATTTTCCTAGCGGTTCCCTGAATATCCTGAACAAGAAAAAGCCATAAAGCAGGGAAAAATAGTGGTCAAATTTATAAACCAATTAACATGGTGCTGTAACAAAGAGTTGATTTTTTAATTTCCTTTCCTGTGTGCCTGTATTCAGGGGCTGCTTATCCTTTAGGCACATACTGCATGAGCCATTCTGGAGATGTTGATTTTGCCCCTTTAGCTAAATGAAAATTTTTGTGACAGTTTCCTCGAAATCCCCCCCCCCAACCCCTGCTATACGTTACAGGTGGCCGTGGTCTGAGGACATCTGCACGCTAGCCCTGCCCGGGCCTCGGGGCTGCCATGCAGTGGGAAATGGTGCAGTGCTTTTGCAGTCAGAGACATGCTTCAGGGTATTTGTGTAGACAAGGAAAGAGGGGAAGTTATTCGTCTATCGGCAGCAAAGGAATAAAACTAGGGACACACCTCAAACCGTATTCCCCTGCCCATGAGAGTTTTCTTCCTATGGGAATTGACCCTTTCCACCCACATAGGGGAGCCATGTCTCTGGCGGTCTGTTTATACAATGTGACCACGCACACCCCCTGTTCAGGACGCAACTGATAGACCAGAATTGGGCACAGCACTGAAAGTAAACCAATAATATTACACATCCTAGAAATTGGGATTTGAGACTCTGGGTCAGCCTGGCAGTGCACTTAAACCGAGGTCATGTCCGAACAGCAGGAAAGAGGCTACCATCAGCGGCTAGGGTCACAGAGGAGTAGGTAAAGAGGGACCACCCAGGAGCACGAGGGTGTCCCAGTCGGTTGGGCACCCAACTCTTGGTTTCCGCTCAGCCTGTGACCTTGCAGTGGTGAGATCAAGCCTTACATGGGCTCACGGCGGAGTCTGCTTGGATTCTCTCCGCCCCTCCTGCTTGTGCTCGCTCTCTCATAAAAAGATAAATAAATCTTTAAAAGAAAAGACCACGCAGGGTGGAGAATGATGCAGACATGCAGAGAAAATCAGAGGCAAGAGCCCATGAGACCCGGGAAGAATGAGACTAAGTACCTGGACTTCCAATCAAGCCTGCGTAAGAGCAAACATACTGCATAATCTTCAGTTTTGTAAAACATAACT
>NC_048224.1:124041429-124049528 GCF_002007445.2 Ailuropoda melanoleuca
CGCTTCTGTGTTACATTTTAGCAAGCCACGTATTATGGCTGATTTCATGCTCTACATTAACCCCAACAGTGTATATTGACCTATTGTCCTGTAACTTTAAGGTGCTTTGTTAAATACAATAGTTTTGATGTATATTTCATAGCATTTGCTAAAAAACAACTATGTGGTTTGCAAACTGATACTTTGATTCTTCCTGTCCCTTCTAAATGTCTTTTATTTCTTTTTGTACTTTATTGCTGAGATGTTGCGTAACAGTGATAAGGAAGAACAATTTTGCCTTCTGCCCAAATTTAGAGCAAAATATTCAGTTTCATGATTAAGTATGGCATCCATGCTGTATTTTTCTGCAGACGCTCTTTATCAGATTAAGGAAGTTTTCTTTTGTTTCTAATTTGGTGATAGCTTTCCTCAAGGATGGGTGNGGAAGAACAATTTTGCCTTCTGCCCAAATTTAGAGCAAAATATTCAGTCTCATGATTAAGTATGGCATCCATGCTGTATTTTTCTGCAGACGCTCTTTATCAGATTAAGGAAGTTTTCTTTTGTTTCTAATTTGGTGATAGCTTTCCTCAAGGATGGGTGTTGAATTTTTGTCAAATGCTTTTTCTGCCTCTATTTAGATGACTATATAGATTTTCTCCTTTACTCTTTTATGTGGTGAAATATATTTCCAAATGCAAAACCAACCTTGCATTCTTGGCATATACACTACTTGGTCATATACATGATGTGTTAACCTTTTTTACATGTTGTTTCATTTGATTTGTTAGTATTTAATAGATTTTTTCACCTCTATTTTTGAGAAATCTTGGTATATAGTTATCTTTTTTAGTAATGTCTTTGACAGATTTTCAATTACTTCCCTCATGCAATGAACTAGAAAGTTACTTCCTGCTCCTTTTTCTGAAGACTTTGGTAGAATTAGTACTATTGTTTTTTTTCTTATATTTTCAANTATTTTTGAGAAATCTTGGTATATAGTTATATTTTTTAGTAATGTCTTTGACAGATTTTCAATTACTTCCCTCATGCAATGAACTAGAAAGTTACTTCCTGCTCCTTTTCCTGAAAGACTTTGGTAGAATTAGTACTATTGTTTTTTTTCTTATATTTTCAGTAGAATTCACCATCAAATGCATTTTAGCCTAGAGTTGTCTTTGTGAGCAGATTTTACTCATTAATTCAAGTTCCTTAATAGGTATAAAGCTATTTAGATTTTTTATTTCTTTTTTTGATGTAATGTTGAATCACTAAATTATACCTAAACTAGACTTTTTATTTCTTTTTGATTCCATTTTGGTAATTTGTGTCTGCGCATTTCATGTAGGTAGTACAATAGTGCAATTTATTAATATACAATTGCTCATAATAGTTCCTTATTATCCCTTTAATGTCTTTTGAATCTGTGTTGATGCCCATCTTTCATTTGTTATATTGGTAATTTGTGTCTTCTCTTTTCTCTCGATTAATCTAGTTAGAAGTTTTTCGATTTTATTACTTATTCAAAGAATAAGCTCTTAGTTTCATTGAGTTTTTTCATTTTCTCTCTCACTGATTTCTTATTGTAGCCATTCTTTTATTTAGTTTGGATTTTATTTCTCTTTCTTTTCTTGCTTCTTAAGGTGGAAGCACAGATCACTGATTTTAGATCTTACTTCTATTCTACTATAAGCACTGAATGCCGTAAATTTTTCTCTATATACTGCATTAATTGAATCTTACAATTTTGTTAATTTTGCTTTCATTCATTTCTAAATATTTTCTAATTTCCCTTCTGATTTCTTCTTTGACCTATGAATTTAGAGATATGTTGTTTAATTCCCAGATATTTGAAGTTTTCCTAGATATCTTATCATGCTTTATTAATTATGTTGTAGACAACGAACATTCTTCAAATGGGTTCAGTCCTTTAAATTTATCGAGACTTGATTTATAGCATCATATGGTCTAGCTTTAAGAATGTTTTTATATGCACTAGAAATGAATGTGCATTCTTCAGTTGCTGGGCAGAATATTCTCTAATGTCACTCAGGTCAAGTTGGTTGACAATGTTGTTCTAGTCTTCAATATCCGTACTGATTTTCTGTCTACCTGCCCTATTGATTACTGACAGAAAAATGTTGTACTCTCCAAATATAATTGTAAGCTTAGCTATTTCTCCATTCACTTGTCAGTATTTGATTCATGCATCTCAAAGCTCTATTATTAATTACATGCACATCTAGAGCTACTAAGTCTAATTAACAAATTGAGCCTTTATTATTACAAATTTACTGCTTTATTCCTGTTGTGAAGTCAACATTTTTAAGATTATTATATTTACATGGTGCATCTCTAATTTTAACATGTTTCTTTATATATATGTATATATATATATATATATATATATATATTTAAAGATTTTATTTATTTATTTGACAGAGAGAGAGACAGCCAGCGAGAGAGGGAACACAAGCCAGGGGGAGTGGGAGAGGAAGAAGCAGGCTCCCAGTGGAGGAGCCTGACATGGGGCTCGATCCCAGAACGCTGAAATCACGCCCTGAGCCCAAGGCAGACGCTTAACGACTGTGCCACCCATGTTTCTTTATATATTAAGAGAGTTTTCTGAGGACAGTATATAGATTGTGCTTTGTAATCCAATGTAAATGTAACAATCCCTTACTTTTCATTAGAGTGTTGAAACTATTAAAATCCAATGCAATTATTGGTGTGGTTGGGTTTAAGTCTATATCATGCTATTCAACACTTTCACAGGGTAGAAAATTCTAGGTTGACAGGTTGTGGTTGGTTGTTGTTCCTTATTTATGTACTTTACATAACTTTCTGTTCCATTGTCCTCTCTCTTACATTGTTTCTGATAAAAAGTTTATAGTCCTTTGTCTTTATTCTGCTACACAAAATGCACATTTTTTTCTCTAGGTACTTTTATGAAAGTCTATTTACCACTGTTTTTATGCAATTTTCATTATAAGGTACCCTGTGTGTTTTTCTTTGTATTGATCCTGCTTGGAGAGTTTTTGGATCTGTATTCACCTTTCAACAAATTTGAAGTAATTTTCACCATTATTTCTTTAAATCTTTTTTCTGACATTCTCCCTTGGTGGACTCATACTATACATATCTTAGAAATGCTGTATATGGTCACACAATCACTGTTCATTATTTTTCAGAATTTATTTTCACTGTGTTTAATGTGGCATAGTTTTTGTTGCTATGATTTCTGTTTATTGAATTTCTTCTGAGGTTTCTAGTCTTCTACTAATGCCATCAGTGACTATTTCATTTTAGATATTAGATTTTCCCTAGAAGTTTCATTTTGTTCTTTTTGTGTCTTCTATGTCTTACTTCACTATCCTCATATTTTCTTTTATGTAGTTGAATATATGTATAACAACATATTAGTAATCTCCTCACTTTCACTTGTGGAATTTTTTCTCTACACTGATCTTTCTTGATTTTGTGTCAAAATTTCTTGTTTATTGGCATATCTAATAATTTTTAATTGAAAGCCAGGCACTGTCAACTTTAGGTTATTGTCTAGTCTTTGCTTAGTTCCTTTAAAGGGTGTTGATCTTGTTCTGGCTGTCATTTAAACTCTTTAAGTTTAAGTGTGATTAATCTTAACTTTGTTAGATACTCATAGAGCAGTTTATACTCTAGGTAAGGCTTAGCCCCATTTCTAAGGCATAATCTTTTTTGGGTGTCTAGTGAATGCGTCAAGCGATCAGTGAGGACTCTCATCTTCCAATCCTGTTGCACAAGGTCTAGAAACCATGCAGGTCACAGCTCACTCATGCTTCTTTGTCAATGCTCAGCTTACTATTCAGAAGAGAATCAATAGGGCATCTAGGCAGATTTATAAAGTTGTTATTTTTCTTTTTAAACCCCCCATTTAAAAAATCTACCCCCACAAATTTCAGCCATGATTTGCTTAGGGCCCTTCTCCTTGCTCTGAGGTTTGGAACATGTTTCCCAGGAGAAAGCCAAAGTGATTATAGGGCTAACCTTGTTTTCTTACCCTTTCTCAAGGATCACGGTACTGTACTGCACTGTATTTTCCGAAGTATATGAAAACCATTACTTTGTATAGATTTTCTTATTCTCTAGTTTATGATGAGAGATAAAATGTCCCTATTATTCCATTGTTGGCCAAAGGCAAAAATTTCTCACCATTATCATTTTATCTGAGCAATGAGTAAAGCAGTATACACTGGGAACATTTTGAAAGAGGACATTGTTGTTTATTAACACTAAGCATAAAAAACAGTAGCAGTTTTGGAATTATCCCAAAACAAAAGCCAATGAGTATAATATATCTTACAAACCTGATTTACAGTCAAATAAAAAAACTTGACAGAAGAGCAGTATGGTTGAGTAAAGAGATTCTGAAGAAAACTTTAAGATCCTTTCTCTGATTCACAATTGTATGCCAACAGTTTGGAAAGACAGTTCTTAATGCAGATGATTCCAAAGAAGCATAGAGTTCAGCGTACCCACACAGTCATTCACTGCTCAAAGTGCTGTTCCAAAAATTGCACAGATGAGAAGGTGAACAAATGATATAAACCGTCAATATCCAGCTCTGTTTAAGGTTTAAGAGAAGGATTTAGGTAAGAGGAAAGTGGGATATGTAACATTTCAAGAGAGAACATCTATTCTAAGATGAGTTAAGCAAACAAAATAAATATAAAACTATGCAATAATTCCAGGATATAGTGAGCATGGATTATAGTTTTGGGAGTGGGGAAGGAAAAAAAGAATCCCATGAGGAAAGCTAGATTAAGATTATACTTCGAGAGGTTTAATTCACCTTTCCAGAAAAGCAGAAGAAATTTTAATATAACTGATCCATGTTGTCAAATGTACAAAGGAAGATGTAGAATTCAAAATGAGTTATTAGGTAAGAAAACAAGATGAAACAGTTATCAACTGAGCAAATAGTCATTGATTGAGCAAGGAAATTCAGTGGATAATAATGCAAGTGCACACCTAACCTAGAATAGACACTTTATAGAGAAGAGAATATACACTGATATTTGATATGAAGGACATCTTGAGAAAAATCACAGTAAGGAAAAGGAACAGTGAGAAAGAAGAAAGTGGAAGAAAGATAATGGAAAGGAGGGCAAAGAAATATGAGCTAACATACAGCTATTTCATAAGTCTAAAGAAGAGATGTAAACAAATGAAAAAAATGTATTTTTTAAAAAAGAAAACTTACAGAAAACTAAGGAAGATCTGAGTCTGCAATTGAATAGACCTCCTCATCAGAAAAAGAAAAGAGCAACAAAAAACAAGGTATATCTTGATAATGATATTCTTTAACTTCAAGGATCGAGAAGAAAATCTTAACCTAGATAGGAAAAAAAGGAAGAGATTGTCTACCAGTAAGAAGAAAAATATGACTTGCCTGTATATTCTCAGCAATCTCTGATAACAGAGTAACGACTTCTACAAAATTTTGAGGGAAAAGTCTGGACAAATTATATATTTAACCATTGCAATTATCAATCAAGTATGAAGGGATTATCAAATATTCAGGAAATATAGAAATTGATAGACGATAAATAGATAAGTAGATAGATAATTTCTTGGGAAAATTTAGACCAATCCAGGCAACCAACATATTCAAATACAGAACTGATTAATGAAAGATTTATGGTATGGACAAGTAGGAAACAGGGAATAAATATAAACACAGATTTATCTTAAATATTGGTAGTGTATATTTTTACCACACTATTACCGTATGTATCATTATATAAAACTGTAAAAGTTAAAAGAATACTATGAAGAAAGAATATAAGTAATAACAGTCATAAAATTAGAATAATAGATTGGCACCAAAGTCCAAGATCATGTTGCCAGAAAAGGAAAAAAAAATGTGAAGAATTTCATCATCTTTGCAGATTTCAAAATTTGTAATTTAGGAAATATATAAAATATATAATTGTTATTTAAGGTTATATAAGTAATAATTAGTTGATCTAAAAGATGCAGCATACCTAAAAATTACTGACAGTGGTGGGTAGGGTTTGGGGAACAGACCATATAGCAAAATTTAGAAAGCACTGAAACCAACAAAGAAGTCTGGAGCAAGGTTAAGATGGAAAACAACCAAACTTATCTATTATTAAAATAGCATATTATGACAATAAATGTCAATGAGACTGATTTCCATAATGGTGATTAATCTAACAATAATCTGAGATCCTTGTATGTGCCAAACACTAGAAATAAGAAGATAGACACTATAGGCCCAGTCCACACCTTCGTTTAGTTTGCCATAGAAGAGAAGAGTGGATGAATAAGTCTTACGAGTGCGATGAGAGAGAAATACAGAGTGCTAAGAGTATGTACTGTGCAGAGAACTAAGTTGGTCTCAGGAATTAGGAAAGGCTTTGAAGAAATGTCATTAAACTCAGACCTGCGATTGAGTGGCATTACCTAGGCCCAAAGGAGGGAGCGTGTTGAAAGGCATTCCAGAGAGATGCTAGAACAAATGCAAAAACACTCTTCTGAAAGAATACAGTGAGATCAAGGAAATTCGAAAAATTCAGTATGTCCCAGCCCAGGCAAATGAGAAGGAAGATTTTATATCATAAATCTGGCAGGGTAAGCAAGTAGGTCAACTTAAAACTTTTGGATGCAGGGGCACCTGGGTAGCTCAGTTGGTTAAGCTTCTGACACTTGGTTTCAGCTCAGGTTGTGATCTCAGGGTCTTGAGACCAAGCCCAGTGTCAGGCTCCACAAGATTCTCTCTCCCTCTCCTTCTGTCTCTTCACCCCACACTGTCTCTCTCTCTCTCTCTCTTTCTCTCATCTTGCTCTCAGATAAATAAATCTTTAAAAAAACAAAACTTTTAAATACAAATTTTTAAATAATAAGAATTAAAAGATTTTAAGTGAGAGTTTGGCCTAATCAAATTTGCATTATTTTTTGTGGAGGACTGTTCTAGGCATTATAGAATGATTAGCAGTATCCCTGACTTGTACCTACTAGATGCTCGTAGCGCCCTCCCCACTAGTTGTGAATAGTTGTGACCAATAAAATGACAAACAAATGTCCCTTGGATGACAAAATTGACCCAACTGAGAATCACTGGATTAGAGCGAGTCAAGGGGAGGTAGGGAGGCTGGATAGTAGGCTGTTGGATGCACCAGACAAGAGTTAATGTTTGCTTACACTAGAAGGTGGATGTATAAATGGGGAGAAGTGAATAAATATCAATGCTTAAGGAGCAGACATGATCTTGATCCACTGAATATTGGAAGTGGGGGAGAAAAATTAACCAGCCATTAAACCTGGGTGCATTGTTTGAGCTAGATAGATACCGACTTGGAGAATGTATGACAATAAGCAGAAATATGGTAGAAGATTTTAATTTTGCTTTGGACTAACAAGTTAGTTGACTCTAAAATATTTATGAAATATTCCAAGGACCAATACATGTAAATGAAAATTATCTCTGAATTGTGGAATTTGGTGTGCTGATGTTCTTATTCCCATTTTCTCTATTGTTTTACTTATTAAAAGCATTTATTTTATGAATATGTATAATTCATATAATCAGAAAGTCATTACATTTTCCACTTTGAAAAAGTGAGTATGTAATAAGCCTTATGATCATAAATTATGCATAAGGAGGTACACCCTCCTTAACTTCTATTATTTGATATTGTTTATTAGATATTAATCTACCTTTAATGTTTCAGATACTATATGCAATATGTATCAAACATATGTCTATTTCTGTTTTCCTTTTTCTGGAAGCTAATAACATATAATTAATGCTAATGTTAATGGCTACATAGTTAGGAAATATATTTGAAATGATTATTTGATGAATAAATATAATTAATAATAATATAATAATTATTTGATGCCCTAAAAGATTGAGTTGATTGTACCTTTTTATAGTCTTTAGTTAATTCATCAAAATTAGGTTTAAATTTTCATTCTTTGATCCACTTAACAATATGGATAAAAAATCTAATCCATTTATTTATGTGATAAACTATAGCGCTGCTCATTTATTGTTTTTTAAGAAAAAAAGAAATAGTAGAAAATAAGATTTACGGAGGAGGTTAAGATGGCGG
>NC_048224.1:124055697-124056455 GCF_002007445.2 Ailuropoda melanoleuca
GGGGGGGGGGGGGGGGGGGTTGGGCAGAGGGAGAGGGAGAAGCAGGCTCCCTGCTGAGCGGGGAGCCCAAGGACTTGGGACTCAATGGGTCCCGACCTGAGCCGAAGGTAGAAAAAATCAGTGTGATGTTCCACTTGGGGTTGAGCACTACTGCCTTCTCTTGTCATTGCGGCTGCGACCTAGCATGGCCAAGGTGATCGGGTGAATTTAACCTGACCTAGTGGGAAGCCTGGAAAGTGAAAGTAAAGCACAGTAGGAGACCCCGGGACAAANAGGAGACCCTGGGACAAATACCAACTCAAGCACTTAGTAAGCCTGAACCAAGCACAGGATGAATTCAGTGCATCAAAAGCAAATGATCAAAACAAAAAAACCCCCAAAAACCCCAAACTCACACATTTTCTGACAAGACGGAATGGAATAAAGTATCTTCAATTTAAATAATGCCAAATGTGAAACAGATAAAGGATAAATGCAATTAGCATTTATAGCAGCTATAGAGGCATATAAAGGAAAATCCTTACATATTTAAAACCTGACTTCAGTAAAACAAAGGGAAAGAAATTTTGGTGTCAGCAAATTAAAAAAAAGAAAACACAAAACAAAATGCTGGTGAGGATTACCGAGAATTCGTCAATAAGCATCAGAAGACCTGGCCAGGGGTCATGCTGGCACCTTAATGGTCCACCAATGTGTGAAATGAGCTAAGCGAACCAGCTGAGTCTAAAACTAGGGAATGAATTGCACAAAAGGGCTGG
>NC_048224.1:124056555-124173937 GCF_002007445.2 Ailuropoda melanoleuca
TGAAGCATCAAACTTTACATCGGAATCTGGGGATGTACTGTATGGTGATTAACATAATATAATTAAATAAATATTTTAAAAAATCTATTAAAATCAACTATTGGAAAATTCAAATTCCTGATACTGTGGAGTTATTTATTACAGAGTAGATTGGAGCAATTATGTGGTGGGGAGTAGCAATTGCAAAAAAAAGGGGAGATGAGACCTGCTCTAAGCCTAATGCTAGTTGATCTCTTTTTTTGATTTCTGGACCCCTTCCAATTCAACAGAAGAAACTCTGTACATAAGCTGCTTGTTTCCTTCTTCATAAATGATAGGTGAAGGGCTTAATAAAAAATAAACAAAAATTTNTAAAAAAAAATAAGATTTACTATGATTCATGGAAATATGCAGTGCTACAATACTGTATTCCAATTTTTCATAGGCTAAGTGGATTCCAGGAATAGGAAGGGAAAAAACTCACATGTCAGCAATTCAAGTCCTTGAAAATTTTCTGCATTGTGAGTACAAGAAGCTCTGGTCAGAAAAATTTCCTTATTTTTTCTTGACTTCCTTTATTTTCACACTGACTTAAGTAGGTAGTAAATATTTCTGACAAGTACTTGGTTGGCAAATACTTTGTAGATGTTTCCATTATATTTTCCTCCAAGGAGTAGATGGGCTCTTTCAGGTTACCAGGGTTTGCTGTACTGACAACATAATTAATGATAAGTCATTGAATTGGGCAAAGGTCCAAAGAGGCCAAAAAGGCAACAGCCCCACCTGTAAGTCAGCATTCTTTCCTGAGACTTTCCTATTCTAATTGTGATATAATTCAGGTTGGCACCTGGGGAAATGGTTGTACCATCAATGGTACTTTCCTAGTAACAGTCATTACATGTCCTTGGTCACCTCGTAGCAGTTTTTGACAATGCGCTTTGATTTTAACTAGAATAATACTTTCCTCAGACAACACTGAAGACATCATCATTACTTTGGCTAGCTCTAAATGTGAATGCATACAAGGCACATATGTGTTTTATTAGGCATGTCCTTTGGTAAAGCCTCGGTGCTGATACATTTTCAACTTGTGCACAATTAGATGCTGAGCTTTATTAATTGCCAAGGGAGGTATGGGGAAATTTTTACACTAATTTTTTTTACTGTCAAATTTTTACACTAAAAGTTTAAGGACCTTGCAACATCTGTGACAAATGTACCTTTAATTGTTTGATGTAACATGTACATTTACCAAACCTCTAACATCAGTAGATGGACATAAATGTGCAACAAAATAAAACCTGTTAAGAAATGATGGCCTACAAATTCTCAGAGAGTCTTCAGATACATTTTTAAAAACTCTTCAGATACATTAATCAGAAAGATACTCGATTTTTCTAATTCTATAGTGACTTTTGGGGGAAAAGGGGGAAAAGTTGGAAAAAATGAAAGAAGGAAGAAAAGAAAAAAGAAAAAAGAAAACTTATCAGTACATAAAAAGTATCTGATTTATATTAATTTAATGAGAGGAGTAAAAGAAGATGTTAACAATACATCAGATACGGTAACACATTCTTAACCCCATGGAAAGGACATAGAAATACAATATTTGCTTATGGTGTGGAAATGGAAAAATTTAGCTATAAGAAATTAGGTTCTTTTTTAGGAGAAATAACATCAAGGTTTGCCTTTGATCCCTCAGATAACAAGACTGGATTTAATATAATTTCCTGAGTAGGCATTAAGCTAGAATATTGGAAGGGCAGTGTGCTACATCATCGTATTTCTCCATCACTAATTACAGGGCCTGGCATATTCATTCATTGACTCAGCAAATATTTATTGAGCTACAACACGCAAGACACAGTGCTAGCTACTGCGCATTTAACACTGGAAACTCCTCCATAGAACTTACATTCTAACGGGAGAGACAAACATTGAACAAGAGACTGGCCTATATAAGATGTTCAGGGATGGATGGATAGATGGAAGATATACTAAAATGGGTGACTTGAAAAGTTGCATGAGGCTGTGCAACATTAACCATCGTATGGTAGTGTCTGGGCAATAGTAGGTGCTGAAGAAATACTTGTCAAGTGCATAATGATTGGCTAAATAATCATGTGAAAGTTCTAATCGACTTCATGTTCCTCTTCTCTTGGCCTGTTATTCTCCAAATGTCACAAACAAGTCTTCTATTGGTCTGATTTACCACTTAAAAATCTCCCTGCTAGATCACTCATTCCTAAAGGATATGCCAGACAGAACTCATCCTCTGCTGCAAACTTATTAAGGCTATTAATGAATAATCATACTTAGTCTCATAAGTGAGATAGCGATAATCATAGAAGTAGGAATGTCACTACTAAAAACAAGAACAGATGAGTGCTGAAAGACCTGAGTATGGTAGTGTTATAGTAATGGAGAAAGGCCTTCAGTCCAAAATTCACTTCTTCCATGGACAACACTGCTTAAGGAATTAACGTTTTGAATTATCATTAAGTAATACTGGAACAAACCATTGGTTCATTTTAATGTCACTTTAAATGGAAAGTCAATAAATAATAGATAAGATGTAGAGAGTACATGCACAAAACCATTTAAACCATATACTCATATTGCCTTATTTTCCCCTTACATTTATATACCAAGCAACACAACATTATTAATGTTAAAAGCTATGAGATCTAAGAAATTTACACAAGAAATTTACATAAGGTCTACATATATATAGGCAAGATCTAAAATTACAGCCATACTCAGTTGCCTAATCACTTTATAAAATTTTTTATTGTCTTTAAGTCAAAGTTAATTTTTATTGGGAAAACCAACTCAACTACCTCCTCTCTGCATTCATTTTGATCCGTGCAGCAACAATTCATAAAATTAGATTCTCACTATTATTTGCATTCAAATGGATCATTTTTTTAAAATATTTTTTTTATTTGAGAGAGAACAAGAGTGAGAGAGATCGAAGAGGTTGAGAGAGAAGCAGGCTCCCTGCTGAGCGGAAAGCCCATGCTGGGCTTAATCCCAGGACCCTGTGAGCATGACCTGAGCCAAAGACAAGCACTTAACTGACTGAGCCCCCAGGCACCCTGGATCATTTTTAATTAGTACAAAGAAACACCAAATAACCCTTGGGGATTTTGGCTGAAAAGTCTGTCTTGAGACCACAGCTTACCAACACTGGGTAAGATTATATCAATTTAGTTCTGCCATGGTTCTGCAGCCACATTAATAAAATCTCGAATGAATAAGTCAACATTTTTCTATTCTCCACTTCCAGTGTTATTGAGAATACCCAAAAGGCAAAGGCTATCCCGACCAGCATCACTGTATAAAATGTGTTTGATGAAGGAGTTCAGAGGGGAAAAAGAAATGATTGGGTTTAAGGATATAAAAGTACACTCTGGGTCTTGTTCAAAAATATTTGTGAAATAAGTGAGATTGCTTTTTAATTGGAAATTTTTAAAGTAATAGGTATAATAGATTTAACTGAAACTATGACAACAAGCTGAATGGTAAGTTTAGTTGACCTCAATTTAGAAATTAAATAAGAAAAATCAATAGTCATCCTTATTTGGCAATGTGTTGAAAAGTTGATGATAATTATTATTATTTTGCTTTGAACTTTTCAGCCAGTTGCTCTTGTTCCATATGAGGCAGCTTTTAATTTAGAAACTGAATAGCTTGTTCAAAGTGATCATTAGTTTTTTAAAAGAAACCCAATTAATTAAGTCATTGTTTTTTCCCACCCAATGGGTGAACTAATTAACAAATAAGACAAAAATTAGACAGAATGAATAGTTTAAGAAATCATCTATATTACTGATAAAACTAATACCAATTAACATGGCTTTGAAAGGAAACTACAACAGAGTTGGTCAATTCATCCACTTGCTCAGAGGCTGAACTCAGCAGAACTCCCTACGTGGAGTCTTCCCCCATCAAACTGACATTAAGGCAGAAGTCAGAAAGCCTGCTTTTTCATAGGCAGCTTGACCCTAGGGAGAAGGTAAGGAAAGGCTAAGAACTGACTCCCAGTTCTTCTGCCAAACTCAATAGCAAGGGAACTCACTCCACCTCTCCAGAGAGAAATGTTAAAATTCAAGGTTGAGAGTGTTTAGATAAAAGATATCCTCCTACATAGAAACTGTCATGGAAGTCTCCTTCCTACCCAAAAGTCACATAAGGAAACAAAAGTTCATAAAGGAATTAAAAGGCTCTAGAGTTCCACATTTACACAGCATGAAAGCATCAAATGTTTAGAAAGAATTTACCTTTTTCCTAAAGAAAATCAATTATAGGAGCTCAGAAACCAAATATTAAATGTTAAACAACTTCAATTAAAATATCATAGGCACAATTACTGGTTAGTCCAAGTTTTAAAGTCATGTGTTTGTTAATATCTGATACAATAAACATATTTTCAGACTCAATAGCTTGATGTTGAAATATCTTGAATATTATGCTATTATGTCATATCCCTACTTTTTTTTTCCCTCCTAATCCTATGCTCTGTAACTGCATCTATGATATGGAATGTTGTTTATTATAAGGTTAAAAATATTGAATGGTAGGGGCGCCTGGGTGGCACAGAGGTTAGGCGTCTGCCTTCAGCTCAGGGCGTGATCCCCGCGTTATGGGATCGAGCCCCACATCAGGCTCCTCCGCTATGAGCCTGCTTCTTCCTCTCCCACTCCCCCTGCTTGTGTTCCCTCTCTCTCTGGCTGTCTCTATCTCTGTCGAATAAATAAATAAAAATCTTTAAAAAAAAATTGAATGGTAAAATAAATAAATAAATAAATAAATAATAAATAAATAAAGCGAGCGTCTGCCTTCAGCTCAGGGCATGATACCAGGGTCCTGGGATCAAGCCCTGCATAGGGCTCCCTGCTCTGCTGGGAGCCTGCTTCTTCCTCTCCCACGCCCCCTGCTTGTGTTCCCTCTCTCGCTGGCCATCTCTTTCTCTGTCAAATAAATAAATAAAATCTTTCAAAAAGGATATTGAATGGTGGTATTGTTATTTTGAGATCTTTTAGATTGATTTACAATTTTTGTCCTGCTGTATTTTCCCCTTTCCCCTCACCACACATATTTCACCTGGCTTCTTTACTGTTCCAAACAACTAGCCAGCTCAGGGGAAGTAAGGTATGTGAGAGGCCTAAAAAGATAAGTAGCTTGCACGTCTTTCTCATTTTTGTCAAAAACTTAAGCCCTTAGAAAATTAAGCAAGGTTTTTGAAAAAAGAAAAAAAAAAAACAGCAGATTGAAAGTAGAGGCAGATTGCTTAGAAGAGCTAGGGAGGAGACTCCCCCAGCCATGTTTTCAACCCCCCACATCAAAACTATATATTTCACTCCCTGTTGGGAAGGGAATATGGAGAAAGTTCTATTGTAGTGAATCCCTTGGCTTGGTGCAGACAAGGCCCTGGAGAGGAATGTCTTTCTGGGTCACAGGCACAAAGCCACAGACAGCCATATACATGAAGGGCCCATTTAGTGACATATGGCATATGAATTGGTGACCCTCCTCTGAAAAAATCTAACACTATGAAGTCCAAGACCCTGAGAAAGAAGGTAAGCCCAAGAATTACTGAGATTGAATTTCCTGTCCTCTGGATAGAATAGTGGGCTTGATGAAGAAATCAACTGATTTATGGAAAATAAAAACATGTATTGTTTCTTGCTTGCTTGACTTTGTAGACTGACATTCATGACCCTACAAAATTCCAAGAGCTCATTTCTCATTATTATACCAGACAACATTCAATCTGTAGAAATTTAGTTGAGAATTTATGTGGACAATCAACAGAAAGGGCTTATTTATGTAACAACATAAGAGAGAGAGCAGCATCCGAAGAATCAGGAAGGTTGTGTTTGAGTCACATTGCAGCTACTGACTCTATCACTTTGGGTAAATCATACCTTCTTGTTTCTAATAATTCTTAGAAAACTATCTTAATGGCTTGTTTTGAGGAAAAAGAGCAGGGAAGTTCAAGGTAGTTGGTAAGCCACACTAGTTCCAGTTATTATTGTAATGACTGTAAATGGGAGGAGAGACAAGACCACCAGATGATCTACCGTTATAATTGAGGGTAGATAAAAGAGACATTCTTACATGGGAAATATATCATTTTACTGGCCCTTAATTCAAGGTTATTGGNGACAGAAACAGATGTGCACCCTTCCAAAATTTCATTTGGGAAATACAAAGGGCAGAGGAGAGGATTAGAGTTTGATTTTTTAGCAAGAACACATGGCTATTCATTACTACAGTTTCACAAAAGAATATCCCATGAGTAGTATTAATACAAGTATGAGCGCTATCACTGAAAATAATTTCAGGTGTCTTTATAGGAATTTCAATATCAAAACCCTGTTCAAGAAGAAGAACATTATACATGCTCAGTGATACCACATGTATTTTCTCAGATGTCTCTCTTTTTGATGTAATTAGGAAGCAGAGAAAAGGAGAAGAGGTGATCCAGAGATGAAAATAAATATATTTGGTAGGACTTTGGATTCTCTAAATCTGTTTTGATAAATACAAATAAGGGATAAAGAGACATGCCGACAGCATATATAAACATGGAGTAGGATCTATGCTAAAATTCTCTTTTTCTAGCATCTTCGGGATATAACTGAAATCAGGGATATTCGAGTGTAGAGGGAGCTGGTTACAGGTAGTTGTAGACAATTATAGCAATGAGGACAGAGGGGATGGGCAGCAGACTCACAGAAACTGGGGAATGCTGGCTGCCCAGGCCTTTAGACTAATTAGCAAGTCTGTTATTGTACCATCATGGGTGTACAAGGATAGACCTGTGAAAAACCAAGATTACTCCTTTCCAAGTTCAGCTTACCAAATGGCCTTCCGCTATCTGAAGTGACTAATGTTAAAAACATCTCTGTTAACCAGAAGAACCAGAAAGAGAAAGATAAAACATGATAAAAAATATTTTTCTATTGATAATAACTTTAAATGAAATCCCATTAAATTTAGCAAGAGCTTGTCTGAAATGAATAGAGATGCAAATCAATTAAACATAGAGGCATTTTTCAAAAGAGGTGGTTTCTGAAGTCTTGGTGACTGTGGAGAGAGCCTGCTCTGTTTGGGCAAGTTTTACTTGATCTTTCCAGTTAAACACTTTGAATAGAGTATAATATAGCCAATATTTATTTGAGGCTCCTTTTTTTTTTTTGGGGATTTTATATCAATTGAATGCCTCACTGAATCAAAAAATAAATAATTTTATAAAAGAACAACAGATTGTGTTCTTAATGTTTATGGTGTTGTGAAGAGGGTCTTCTGATTTGTTATCAGTATAAAAAGCAGATTATCTGAAGAGGATTATAATTTCCGTCCACCTTTATATCTGTCGTACCCAGAGGGAGGAACTCCTGACAGGCAGAGTCTGTCATCCTTGGTGCTGAACCTATGAAAACGTTGACCAGATTGTGTCCTTTGTATCTTCCACCAAGACAGAAACAGATGTGCACCCTTCCAAAATTTCATTTGGGAAATACAAAGGGCAGAGGAGAGGATTAGAGTTTGATTTTTTAGCAAGAACACATGGCTATTCATTACTACAGTTTCACAAAAGAATATCCCATGAGTAGTATTAATACAAGTATGAGCGCTATCACTGAAAATAATTTCAGGTGTCTTTATAGGAATTTCAATATCAAAACCCTGTTCAAGAAGAAGAACATTATACATGCTCAGTGATACCACATGTATTTTCTCAGATGTCTCTCTTTTTGATGTAATTAGGAAGCAGAGAAAAGGAGAAGAGGTGATCCAGAGATGAAAATAAATATATTTGGTAGGACTTTGGATTCTCTAAATCTGTTTTGATAAATACAAATAAGGGATAAAGAGACATGCCGACAGCATATATAAACATGGAGTAGGATCTATGCTAAAATTCTCTTTTTCTAGCATCTTCGGGATATAACTGAAATCAGGGATATTCGAGTGTAGAGGGAGCTGGTTACAGGTAGTTGTAGACAATTATAGCAATGAGGACAGAGGGGATGGGCAGCAGACTCACAGAAACTGGGGAATGCTGGCTGCCCAGGCCTTTAGACTAATTAGCAAGTCTGTTATTGTACCATCATGGGTGTACAAGGATAGACCTGTGAAAAACCAAGATTACTCCTTTCCAAGTTCAGCTTACCAAATGGCCTTCCGCTATCTGAAGTGACTAATGTTAAAAACATCTCTGTTAACCAGAAGAACCAGAAAGAGAAAGATAAAACATGATAAAAAATATTTTTCTATTGATAATAACTTTAAATGAAATCCCATTAAATTTAGCAAGAGCTTGTCTGAAATGAATAGAGATGCAAATCAATTAAACATAGAGGCATTTTTCAAAAGAGGTGGTTTCTGAAGTCTTGGTGACTGTGGAGAGAGCCTGCTCTGTTTGGGCAAGTTTTACTTGATCTTTCCAGTTAAACACTTTGAATAGAGTATAATATAGCCAATATTTATTTGAGGCTCCTTTTTTTTTCTTTTTTTTTATAAAACTGTTTCACTACAGAGCATCACCACCACCACCACCACACACACTTTTTTTTTTTTTAATCAGATTTTACTGTTGGGTTCCTAGCTCTTTATCTTGGTTTCCATCTTGGCTTTGGTCCCATTTGGGTTTGTGAGCTTTGTTTGTTGGATGATGTTCATTTTGGGGAGCTATCTGAGGTGATTAAAAATATGTGCTTTAGTGTCAGACAAGACAAAAATCTGCTTCAACATTTATTAGCTATATTATTTCCCTATTGTTACTGTAGCAAACTACCACAGACTTGGTAGTTTGAAACAACAGATTTATGTCTCCATTTCTGGAGACCAGATGCCAAAATGGGTTCCATTTAGGCTAAAATCAGGGTGTTAGCAGGGCTGCAGTTCTTTTTGGGTACTGTAGGAAAGAATCTATTCCCCTGCCTTGACTTGGAGAGATTAAAGAAAATCTCAATTTAGATTTTCCCCGTTTTTAATTTGTTTTCGTCAAAGAATTGTCTAAGGAAGCAATTTTGGAAACTAAATTTATTTTGAAAGACTCTTCATACCAATAAAAAATTAAAGACCAATGAATGTTTGAAATTGTACTCCCTTTTCATAGTATGACAGTTCTCAAATGAATTTTGTTCAATCAAAGATCTCCAGAAGCAGCTCCCACAATTCCAAATCATCCTTAATAAAATTGTGCCATTTGGTGATAGTCACATGGAATACAGTGATAGCATAAATGTATGTAAGGAGTGGAGCCCAGAGGAGGAACAAACTTCAGTGTAGAAGGAGACCGTCTTAAGAGCACTGGCGTGATCAATAAGAGTGCAGGGTGTGCAACTTCCTGTCTGCAGAATCTAGACATCAGACTAATCTCTCTTTGAGAATCTGACCAAACTGCAGACTCCTGGTAAATGGCACCAAACATAATAGTTCTCAGAGATACAGACAAGATGGAGAAAAATTCTTTGATGTCTGGATAAGATGACCCAAGGAAAACAGTGTACAGGGGTGTCCAACAGGACTTTCTGGATTTGTTTTCATAGATGGACTTATCAAGTCTATGCCGATCCTCTCCCTTAAACATTCACTCTCATAAATTTAAAGCATACAGAGGCAAGAATAGATAAGGTCAAGCAAAACAGTACTTCGATTAGCCACAAGGCAAGTTTCCATCAAGGCTGGGAGTTCATAAATCAAATTAGTTATCATAGGAAAGGGAAATCATTTCTTAGGGAGAAATATAAACTTAACATTTGTGGCTCACTGAAAAATAATTGGAGCACAAATCCAATTCAAGACCTGCCTCACCATTCTAATAATGGGAGGTTTTAAGGGTCTTATGCTGCAGCATTGAAAGCCATCTCACTTGGACTTTTATGAACCTCGAGAGAGTAGAAATATCTAAAATATGACTAATCTCAATAAAGCAAAATCTAAGGTTATTTAAACACAGTTTATTAAGGGAAAAAAAAACACTACCTTGACAAAGTTTTAGTGTATCAGAAGGGAGAGATTAGAAGTGAGATATTTATAGGGTTTGAATTCTGGCTTAAATTGGTTTAAAGCAGGCTTTCCAAACGGAACTGATTGGGATCAGACAAAGTTTAGGACATAATAGTTCAGGATTCGTGTACCTAGGAAGAGAAGGTTCTGGAAATAAGTGTTAAGAAGTAAAATTTGTTTGATAAGCAACCTGTTTGAACAGATGAGTAGAATACTGTTGTCTCAGATAAATTGATTTATAAGAATTTCCTGAAGCAAATAGTGAAGTTATTTATTGATTTACAGTCTTATGTTTTCTGGGCTGGAACAAACAAGTAAGTCATGTTGACACAGATGCTCTCAGTCTTAACCCTAACGGTTCTGTCATATTGATGTAGGTGATCATTGCTCTCAGTCATGTAGCCACCCAGATAAAGACACATTTTCCTACCCCCCAACTCCACTTGCAGGTATGGGGGACCATATATCCTGGTTTTGGAGAATGGGATAAGGGTTGAAGTGATAAATGCAACTTTAGAGTTGTTTTCTTAAGAAGAAAAAATGTCCCCCCTTTCTTCCCTTCCTCCCTTCCCACTGCTTGGAAAGTGATAGAAGGATCCAAAGCAGTTACTATAAACCACAGGCAGGAAACTTAATATTGAAGTTAGCAGACCAAAATAACGGAACCCTAGGTCCCCATCATGCCGTATCACCTCAGTCCTGAACTACTTATGTTCAGACTATTACAAACAAAGGTCTATCTTATTTAAGCCTCCATTATTTTTGGATGTTTTTCAGCAGGCCAACCAGGATCCTAACTAAAACTGCATATCAAAATTAGTATGTCCACCTCTCTGGTTAAAAACCACACTCGGTCATTCAGCACATCTTATCAGCAATCGCTCAGATCTCATCTGCAAACGTCCTACTTCTTTCTGCCTCTGCACACACCACTCCTACCCAAGCCAGGAGCATTTCTTGCCAAGTACCACAGAAGCCTCCCAGCCATCCCTCCTTCTACATTCGACCACTCTACAAACCATACTCTATCTAACTAAAGCATGGTCACTTAAAACGTAAACCAGATCATGCCATTCCCCTGTGTAAACTGTTCCTTTACACCTAAAATTAAATCCAGTTCTACTCACTGACCTTCTACACCTGATCTTTCCTTTAGCTAGAATGGGCCTTCCCCTGATCTTCGTTATGTCTGGCTTCTCATTATACAGGTCTCGTTTCAAATGTTTCTTCATGGTGCAACACTTTCTGAAATAATCTTATTATTTTCCCTGTTTCTTCTTTATTGTCTGCCTTTCCTACTAAAATTTTGCCTTTCCTCCTCTGAATCCCATCAGCAGAGCTCCTTTTCTCTCTCCTCCACCCCAGACCACAGGGAGGGATCTGATGCCAACTCAGTTGGGAGTTCCAAATGTGTCACAAAATACTTATCAGTTGACTTCATTACACTTCAGTTACTAACAATTACTGCAAATATTTAAATCGGCAGCTTCATAGTTCTACCTGATTTGAATCTTTCTTCTTTGTTTATAACAAAATTTTATATGTGCTACATACCACATCTTCTAAATAGTCTCAGGAACAGTAAGTTCATAGACCACTGACCAAGTAGAATCACAAAGGGTTAGACATGAACTAGAAGTTGAGCTTTGGTTCGTAGTCCAACATGCCCTCTGCTTCACTATGGTATAATATCTATTTAAAATAAACTTCCCATTTTTAAAGACAGGACAAGAAAGTAAAAGAGGATAGGCTTTCTAGCCTCTAGAAAATAATCCCCCAGGTCTTAAGGTATAAGCCTAAAAAGTTGAGGGAGAGTGGCAAAACCATATATTTGAGAATGAAGTTACTACGTGTTATAAGCAAGAAGGTTGGAATTTAGTCCCCCTTGTACTGGGGCCCAATATCATTCTAGCAGCCCAGATTGTGAAAACATATGGTGGACACCAAGGTATTTTTTCCTTCTTTCTGTTAATGGCCTTCTCATCTTTGTGCCAATAGGAGACAGAATAAAGCAGAAAACATAGATTCTAAATCAAGCAAAATTAACCCCTTAACCTCATTCAGCATAAACATGGTAATATTTATTGTTGGAATAATGAAAATTATTGTAATTAGACAGAAAGGAAAAGGAGAAAGTAAGAGAAATTTTATGCATTGTATGTTCCCTGAGTCAGAAAGATGTGAAAAATTACTGTGCTATTGGCACTAGAGCCAATTGCTATTTATGTTATGCCAGGGATCTTTGTCTCTCTCTCTCAATTTCCAGGGTTTTGCTGTGGGTGAGAAAACTATTGACTAATTAGAGAAGAAAGGAAAAAAAGGAGTAAGAAGATAGAATGTCCAACGTAGCAAGAAAATATGATACTACAGAAAGAATATGGGCTTCAATCCTCACCGCCATTATTCCTGAACTGTGTGTCCCTAACAAGCTATTTGATCTCTTTAAGTTTTTTTCCCTCTGTATCTGTAAACATGAGATTTCAAGCAGTCCATACATAGTATGTGTTCCCCCCCAAAAATGTATAGTTCCCTAGTCAGGTCACCTTGACAATAATAGCCTTTCTTGACATTTTACAAACTTCACACTCTACAAATCAGCTGCAATGTACAAAGACCCTGGAACAGCCCAGAGTATTATTAATAATAAAAACAGTGGCATGTTGTATAATCTTCAACAAGTATTTCTCAATACTATTCCCACTGTTTTGATTGCCTTATCTCATTTTAATTTATTTAAAATTAATTTTTTTTTCTTTCAGGGGCACCTGGGTGGCTCAGTCAGTTAATTGTCTGACTCTTGAATTTGGCTCAGGTCATGGGTCATGACCTCAGGATCTTGAGATCAAGCCCTGCTTCAGGATCCATCTCAGTGGGAAGTCTGCTTGAGATTCTCTCTCTCTCCCTCTCTCTCTGCCCCTCCTCTCTCTCTGTCTCTCTCTGTCTCAAGTGAATTAATTAAATCTTTAAAGATTTTTTAAATTTATATATCACCTAGATAAATCCAACTTACCTCTTCTATATACAGAAAAGAAATAAAATAGAGTTTTGGGTTATAAAACACTAGAACCAGAAGAGACGGAGGAGTAGAGGAACCTATTTCAACAGGTCCCCTGAATTTAGCTGGATATCTACCGAACCATTCTGAACACCCACAAAATCAGCCAAAGATGTAAGAATATATATCTGGATCTCTACAAGCTGAAAATCTCCCATGGTCGCAAGGTATGAAGGGTGGAGTCATGATTCTGTGGGCAGATTTCAGAAGATAAACAGAAGGGGGAGGGAGCCACGATAAGCCAACACCGGGAAGGTGATCTAACACTGGAACAAGGGAAACAAAAACAAAAATGAACTTTTGGGACTTCATCAAAATAAAAAGCTTCTGCACAGCAAAAGAAACAGTCAACAAAACTAAGAGGTAACCCGCAGAATGGGAGAAGATATTTGCAAATGGCATTACAGATAAAAGGCTGGTTTTCAAGATCTATAAAGAACATCTCAAACTCAAAACTCAAAAAACAAATAATCAAGTCAAAAAATGGGCAGAAGACATGAACAGACACTTCTCCAAAGAAGATACACAATGGCTAACAGACACATGAAAAAGTTCATTAGCCATCAGGGAAATTCAAATCAAAATCACATTGAGATACCACCTTACAACAGTTAGAATGGCAAAAATTGAAAAGGCAGGAAACAACAAATGTTGGTGAGGATGTGGAGAAAGGGGAACCCTCCGACACCGTTGGTGGGAATGCAAGTTGGTACAGCCACTTTGGAAAACAGTATGGAGTTTCCTCAAAAAGTTAAAAAATAGAGCTACCATACAACCCAGCAATTACACTATTGGGTATTTACCCCAAAGATACAGATATAGTGAAAAGAAGGGGCACAAACCCCCAATGTTCATAACAGCATTGTCCACAATAGCCAAATTGTGGAAGGACCTGAGATGCCTTTCAACTGGTGAATGGGTAAAAGATGTGGTTCATATATACAATGGAATATTACTCAGCCATCAGAAAGGATGAATACCCACCATTTGCACTGGCATGGATGGAACTGGAAGGTATTATGCTAAGTGAAATAAGTCAAGCAGAGAAAGACAATTATCATATGGTTTCAGTCATATGTAGAACATAAGGAATAGCATGGAGGACATTAGGGGAAGGAAGGGAAAACTGAAGGGGGGGTAATCAGAGAGGGAGACAAACTATGAGAGACTGTGGCCTCTGGGAAACAAACTGAAGGTTTCAAACTGAGAAGGGGTTGGGGATGGGGTAGCCCAGTGGTGGGTATTAAGGAGGGCACGTATTGCATGGAGCACTGGGTGTAATACACAAATAATGAAACCATGGAACAGTACATCAAAAAACAATGATATACTGTATGGTGACTAACATAACATTAAAAAAAAACAAAACCCCAAAACACTAGAACCATAAAAATCAACCCTATGTTTCTCAGATACCTCTTGACTTAAAGTTAATTACAAAATCTTATCCCAAAAACAGAAGTGAAATTATGTCCTAGTCAGCTTGGGCGGCCATACAGACTACCATAAGCTGAGTGGCTTAAACAACTGACCTTTATTTCTCATAGTTATGGAGGGTGGGAAGTGGAGATCAAGGTGCTTGCAGCTTCAATGTCTGAGAGGGGCTCTCCTCCTGGCTTCCAGAAAGCAGCCTTTCTGCTGTGTCCTCACATAGTAGAGAAAGGATGCTCTGGTGTCTATTCCTTTTCTTATAAAGACATTAATTCATCATGGCCCCTCCCTTGACCCCATCTAAACTTAACTATCTCCTAATGAGTTCATCTTCTAACACCATCACTTTGGGGATTATGGTTTCAACATATGAACTCTGAAGGGGACATAAACAAAAGTCTATAACAAATGGCCTTGCTAAAAAGAGGAGAGAGAAATTAGTATGCATGTTGATGTCTAACAGCATTAAAAACAGGGCAAATTAGCTCTGCAAAATAAGACATCTTAACTCCTATAGTTCACTCAAAATCACATAAATAAATTCTGCTAAATCATACAGTGTTTGGATTAATCTCTGGAGTAATTGAATAGTTACAACAGTCATCAAAGAATGCATATGAAGCTATCTTTTGGCATCATCAAATTAATGAACAAAATTTTTGCTCTTTAGATCTTATTTTCTTTGAGTCATCAAAGAAGTAGAATGAATTTTTTTGGAAAGATTGATCAAATTTCGTAAAGATGTCTTTAATTAATGCAGAGTTAAAGTTGTATTTTTTAAAACTTTAAAAATACCCTGTTTTTCAACTTAAAAATATTTAGTTGAAGGATCTAGATAACAACAAAACAGAAATTTAAAAGTTAGACTTTCCATAATTCTGGCATTTACTGTCAAAAATCCTCCAGGATATTTTGGGAAAAACAAATGCCTAAGTAGTTCAGAAATGAACATTTTCTCATGCATAGAAAACAACCAGATGTTTTCTTCCTGAAAAAAAAAAGTTATCTTTTTTTGGAAAGTGTTTGCTATCCTACCTAAATATCAGTAATTGTGCAATAACAATTGTTTTTCGATAGTACCTTTAACCTTTTTCCACAAATCATCTACAAAATTATCACTTCTGCAGAATAGGATAGTTTCTAAAGACCATTTCATAAGAAAAAAGTTCTAATCTAAAAAAAGGATAGAGTATTATATAATTTCCCACTATTACAAAATTCAAAGAAATGCAAGAAAGCGGAAAAAAAACCAGAATCTATAAAAAAACTCTCTCATTTTTGAGCCTGTATAACACTCATAGTTTGTCTTACTCTATGACTTTTATATTAGTTATAACTATCTAAATTGGCCATTTATATGTATATGTATACATCTTTTTTCTGTACAATTGCTAAACATGGTTTGTATTAACTGCCAAGAAGACAGGTTGAGAAACTCCCCTATGGTTATAGGAGGCCATGGTGAAAGCCAGGAACTGAATCTGAGCACAGTTTCAATTTTAAGTCATTCATTCTACTGCCTTTTGGTAGCCCTGGATTAACTGGCATAAAGAATAAAAGTTTATGTCAAGGAAGATGGATTTACTAGAAAACGTGAAGGAGGTGAGAGGGACAGGGATTGTTTCATTGCCACAAAGATTTAGCAACATGTTATTAAATTTGGTAATAGAAGCCAATTGAGTAACAAATATCACATTTTTTTGTTGTGATAGTTCAGCTATGATAAAAGAAGATACTTGAAGATAAAGATAATGTTTTAAAACAGCTGTTTTCAGGGCTCTCGGGTGGCGCAGTCGTTAAGCATCTGCCTTTGGCTCAGGGCGTGATCCCGGCATTCTGGGATTGAGCCCCACATCAGGCTCCTCCACTAGGAGCCTGCTTCTTCCTCTCCCACTCCCCCTGCTTGTGTTCTCTCTCTCACTGGCTGGCTGTCTCTGTCAAATAAATAAACAAAATCTTTAAAAAAAAATAAAAAATAAAACAGCTGTTTTCTTAATACTATGTGCATGATACAAATATATTAAATCATAAGTTATACCTTCAAGGAAAATAAAATCTAGTATGGAAGAAAAAGCATAAGTGAATTTTAAAAAAGGATCTTTAATTTTAAAAATGGTTCAAGAAAGCAAAAAAAATAGACAAGATGACTGGATAAAGATGCAATATGTAAACTGATTACCACTAAGATAAATATATCATTATATTATAATAATAAAAATTAATAAAATAATTTATGAAAAATAAATTACATGTTCATATAATAAAAATAATATATAATAAAATATTATCCTTTTATGATAAGATTAAGAGAATCCTTCTCATCTTACTAAAATAAAATAAGTCATTTTCCTAAGGAAATAAAAATCATTTAATTAAATGTAATTTTAACATATCAATAATAATGATTTAGGATTCAAACTTCATTATATTGCAGAATTATGTTAGACAAAAAATATAATTAGGCCAAAATTACTACATGGTCAGAGGCTTAGTTTTCAGGTATAATATCTTTAAAATCCATAATAGCATTGCATTGCTCATATATTTAGATAATTTCTGTAGAATACTGAATATTCCGTTCTTTGTATATATAATCATATGCTGATGTCATTCATATGAGAATATCAGATATGCATGTTAGTAAAAACATGGTTTGCAAGTTTGTTTGTTTTATCGTTCCATTCCTCCAGGAAATAATAGTGGTCTTTTGCAAACCTGAAATAGCACAATGTCCTATATTTTTGAAGTTCTCCAAAAAGACTATATAATTCAGTACAGATAGGATGCTGGCATTAAATGAAACTGTTATAGTTGCTCTCTGTGCTTTTTCTAATAATAATTTTGCCACCCCAGTCTTCCCTGGCTACAATTTTTAAGTAGATTTAGTGGGAGTTTTTGTATGCCATAGGAAATATAATCATAACCTTTAGAATCAAATTTCTCCTTCAACTAATAGTCTTTAGTGTGGATCATTTAAGATTTTCCCCCTTAGCTTCTATATTCCTATTTAATCATTATTTAACACCTCTACAGTCCTTTATCTGATCATCATTTCTCAAAATTCTTAACCATGACAGCCTCCTGAAATACCCACTAAAAAGCCATATAGTTAATTTCTGCACAGGGAATGGAGACAAGATTATTCTACTATAAATTGTCAGTCTCATCTTCCCAGGCTTGCAGACACACACACACATACAAAATGATGCTGTTCATTTACAGGTCCACATTTATTGTAGTGCACTATTTATCATTTTTCAGGAAGCTGAGACTCCCTTGTCAAGAGACAGAAGTGTCAAATGAAGTCAGCACATTCAGGGGATTTAAAGCAAAGTCAGCTTTGGTTCAATAGGTATTTCTTTGTACTTAGGAACCTAACCCCAGATGTGTTAATGTGCAAAGCAGTAGGGTAGGTGTGATGGAGTTTTATAGATCTACCCAGTGAACATGTGGCAGACACATGAATACAATAAATCACATCATTTATCATTGAATCTACTACTCAGAGAAATAATTTAAGGACAGCAATTTACTGAGGACTAGCCACTTAGAAAGCATTTACTGAGAGCCTACTGTAGTCTCATCCACAAATTAAGTAAAAGTAGTCTTTGCAGCACATATTACTTGGAGGTCACCGTTCTTTCCTTCCTATGTAGGGCTCTTGTTATGAGGAATAAAGAGGACCTAACTGGGTCTCCTCTCATGTTGTTTCATATGAAGGGACTTTGAGAAAGGCTTATGTGCAATTATTTAAAGTATGTCTGGCAGAAAAATAGAACGAGTGAACTCAATAGTTTCACTTCTGTCCTGTCTTGAGCAAGACTCCTTTCAAGATTTTTTCTGTATAGCCACTGGTCTAAGTAATTCAATACTATATGTGAACCTTGGAAAGATAATTCTCTCAAATTCAGACTGGCCAACTTAAAATTGTTTAAGCAGACATGATCAGTCTAATGTCTTATTAGAAGTTAGGATTATTTAGCTATTAGAAATAGGAAAGGAAAAGATAAAAAAATCAGACTTAATATAGGATTCTGTTTACAGGTTTTTTTTTTAAAGGCATAAAGTTTAAAGACATCCTTACCATTATCACCCTACTTTAAGAATTAAACCCAACCACAACAACCCAAAAAGGAAAAATAAGAAATTTATCATTCAAGATTACTTGATATGTAACAATTTCTACACTTCATATGGATTTTGGAAAGGAATAAGAAAATAAATTTAAAATAAATGTTTTTGTTTGGGTTTTTTATTCTATCAAGCATATAAAAATAAGACTTGAGAATCAAATAATGATTTTTCTGAAACAAATATGAAAATTTTCTACTATAAAGTATTAAATAGCACAAAGGTTAGAAGAAGGACGTTAGTGAAAACAACAGAGTAAGGACATCCCAAACTAATGCCCTCATAAAAGCAATGAGAAAATGGAAAAAAAAATTATCAAAATTAACTTTTCAGAACTATGAAAATTAAACCAAGGTTTATAGTAACCCAGGGAGTATTTATTCAGAAGAGCAACAATGAGCTCAGTGGCATTTTAACTTCCCTGAATTCCATCCCTAGCTAGCTCCACTGTAACTTGAAATCCAACAACCCATATCATGGTGAAAACCAGCAGCCTGGAGATCACTGGAGGAACCAAAACAGAGTTGAAACTTTGGTTAAACTCCATTTCCAGAGAATTGCTATCAATTGACCTATTTGGTGATTTCTTGGAAGACCTTCCTTGTAGGGCTGTCTTCATTCGACCGGTGTTAAACTTCCCCAATGCAAAAATCCTTTTCCATGAGAGTATTTGTTAAAAACAAATACAGGCATTTGTTTAACTTCATGGCTGCCTGAGGAAGTGGGTCACAGTTGAAGCAAAGAATAGATGGACCAAAAGCTTAAAAAGAAAAGCTAGGGAATAAGACGTCCACAGTCTCTTTGAAAAGATCTAACATATTCCTGAGAGTGTAGAGGGTCATTTCCAAACGTAAGACTGTGCACATGCTCAGGGCTACATGCCTCATCAAGAAAGACTTAAGAAGGCCCTGAGCTATTTCTTATCTCCACTTGAACTTGAAACTCCTCACAGCAGGAAGTGAAGTGTAAGGCAGAGCTATTAACTGCCAGCTGAGTATCGAAGGAAAGCGTTAACATGCACACAGAGACTCTTAGCAAAGACTGAGACTTACTGGTTCTGGGTTCATGAAGAAATTTACATTAAATCATTAGTCCACCACTAAGCTAACTGACAGAGACATCAGCAGCCACACATGATAAATAATATAGACTCTACAGTATTAATTTAGAAAGTCACTGAACAAACAGTAGAGATAAATGAAGTTTTATAAAATTTTTGTATACTAAGAAATTAAGTACTTATAAATAAGATGCTAATTGTGATCCTCATGACAATCATTAAGAAAATAACTCAAAAATATAGTTTAAAAAAGACGGAGGAATTTAAATGGCACATTAGAAAATATCTATTTAACACAAAGAAAGCAGTCATGAAGAAAAAACAGGGAAAAAACAGACATAAGACATTAGATAACAACAGAAAGTTATGATGGGAAGAATTATGTACTTTTTGAATGAGATTATAAACTAGTTGGAGTCAATGAAGCAGAGACATATGCAAATGCTAAAGGAGTAAGGTCTTTGGCTTTTTCCAAATTACTCCATCTTTTCCTTTGATCTGCATTGACTTTTTTAAAACCTAGAAATCCCTTGAAAATAAATACACCATCTTCCAATATTTTGCATATGGTGAGAGACAGATGGAAAATACCTTTCAAACCCTTAGAATAAGGGGTAAAGGAGAATAATTGTGCAACTTCCACATAAAACCTTCACTAATGATTTCATTAGAGCCTCCTACCTAATATTTATCCCAGGCTGATTGTTGATCAGGAAACAATTTGAGAGAAGACAGGGAGGATAAGGAGGAGGTGGAGGAAGGGCAGGGTTGGGGAGATGAAGACAATGATTCATAATGAAAGAGAGGAAAATACATATTCTCTAGCCTGGCTTCAGGCTTTCGACAGTAAAATCATAGGCTATAATTCTAGTTTTGTTTCTTGTTTCTTATTTCTTTCTTACTTAAGTCTATCATACTAGTCAAACAAGCCCTCGATGCACACACTGCACTTTCTCACATCTTTTCTCCTATTTTGTCATTTCTTTTCCTGGAATGCTATTCTTCTCTTCCATACAAAGAGTGTCTTTTCTGTGAGATGTCTTTTCTTCTTTAGATTCTACCTTCATTAACCTTTTCCAGGTGGGCTCTGCTCAAAATGATATCTCTACATTTGAAGGTCAATTCATTTAAGTTATTCTTTACTATTTTTTGTCTTAATTCTCGTTTGAGCATGTCAGGTTCACATGAAGATACCAGTGGCTTGAACTCCACCAGGTTTATCCCGACAGATGAAACCTGGAAGTAAGCAGTGCAAGGATGATCTAGAGTAGGGATTATTAAACTACAGCCCTTTTATTGAAATACAGTCATATCCATTCATTTACATAGTGTCTATGACCGCCTTCACACTGCAATAGCCGAGTTGAGTAGCCACAACCCCTTATTGGAAAAAGGTTGGTTTAGACACACCACAAGATCATCAAGGACTCAACCTTCCTCCACTTTCTACTCCTACCTATCCTCAGAAACAAGCTTTTACCCTCACAGCCTTTCTTGTTTCCAAAGCCTGCTTTATTTTTAGTCAGTTCCAGCCATCAGGTTCATATATCAAACAGTAAGTTGGAGAAACAGAAAGGGGGGAAATAGCAATGGAATGAATTATTTCCCTTTACAGACCGCCTAGAAGTCCTAGCATATGTGCTAATATCTTATTAACTAGAACTTATTCTCATAACCACTTCTAGGGGCAAAGGAGGCAAGAAATAAGTCGTTTAGCTAAACATATTGCTACACCTGACAATATAAGGGTTCTGTAAAGAAGGAAAAGGAAAGACAGATATTGTGTCAAGAATTAGCAATTTCTATCATAATTAGAAGTTGTCTGATTTTAAGAAACAAACGCCCAAACTAGCTTAATTTAGTATTTAATGAAAGAATTTAAAGGAATCTCATGGAATCCAAGGGCAAATGTCTTATCTGGTCTAAAAAGGAGAGGAACCAGAAATTAGGACATTCCTTTCCTTCTTTCCTCATCTTTCCTGGACCATGTGGTCACCCTGCTCTTTTGGCAAGGCTCTCTAATTCTCTCTCTGGATGCCAGATTTCTCTTCAGAAGCAGATTCAATCCCAAATTCTATGCTTTTCTTTGAATATGGTAACAAATGCCCTTTAGCCTTGACTTTGTTTCTTTTTTTGATCTAGACCCTGAATACCATGATTAGAGTCTCTGAGTCCCAGATTAAGACTCATGAATGACAGAGACTCATTGGCATAACTTTGGTCATTTTTCTACCTATGATTAGATCAGTTGTGTACTGGATGATAGTTCCATGTGGGCTAGCAAACTTTCCAGGCTATAGGAGGTAAATTCTTTGAGAAGGAATATGTAAGAGGAAGAAAGATGACAGGCATCTGGTGGCCTGCTTCTATACGCTTATCTTTTATAATCATACACTGCCAAAAATACCTTATACAATTGGAGATAGGTTTAATCTTTTTGAGTGGGCTTGCATGGCACCCATTGAAAATTCCGTTTTTCAATTGGAGGATTACTACCCTTGTGGATCAAAGATAAAAATAAAAAGAGTATGTTCCTTCCATTTATTCTTCCAACATTTTCTAAAGGTAGCAATAAGCCGGTCCCCAAATATATCGTGTAAAACCAGTTTCTTCTCCACTTCAGAAATAATGGGATCTTCAGAAATGATGAGATCTCAAAGGCAGAAAACTAGTGGCCAATATAAGACCCCTGACACAATAAAAAATCGGCCAAAAAAGCAACCTGGCCACATTTAGGCAGGGACTTCTCCAAGTATAAGAATTACACATTGTTTTTTCCTTCCAGCCCAATTATAACTTGTCTAAAGACAAAAACCATACTTATAGTTACTTATATGTATTATAGTATGCATTTAGAAAAGTAAGAAATAGTATTTATCAGGTATATAAGAAATCAGAAGAAAAAGCTCTATCTTTCTATTGTTATACTATTGTTACTCTCTGTATTCATTTCACAGAATACATTACCCATAAGACACTCTGTTCTCATAATGTTTCCTTTTTATTCATAATCTCCAAACTCCACTTGGAAAGAAAAGAAAAATATTGCTATTCTAGCATGTAAAGTGTAATTACATCTCCTGTTCTTCCTTCATCTTTATTATTATTTTAAATAAAAGCAGGAATACTTCAAATGCCATTTTATATTCCTTGGCAGGTATTTTCCTAGTCATGTATTTATTTGTCATATATTTTCCTAGTGTGCCTACCTCTATATACCAAAAAGCTATTCCAGCAATTTTAAGAAAAGCTAGCTTTACATGGTGGGTTCAGGTTTGTGGGGAAAGGTAAGAGACATTTGATCCTAACTGAAACATATGTTATAATTCTTTTAGAGACTATAGGAAGTTTTTTGGGATTTTTTCCCATATTTAATGCACTTTTATTTATTTTTTAAGATTTATTTTAATTCCAGTTAGTTACCTTACAGTGTTATACTAGTTTCAGGTGTACAATATCGTAATTCAACAGTTCCAAACATCACCCAGTGCTCATCACAAGTGCCCTCCTTAATCTCCATCACTTATTTCATCCATCCCCCTAACCCCCTCCCGTCTGCTAACCATCAGATTGTTCTCTGTAATTAAAAGTCTGTTTCTTGCTTTGATGCTCTCTCTCTCATTTTTTCCCTTTGCTTGTTTGTTTTGTTTCTTAAATTCCACATATGAGTGAAATCGTATGGTATTTGCCTTTCTCTGATTCATTTCACTCAGCATTAGACTATAGTAAGGTTTAAAACAGGGTGAAAGCTATTACAGAATTTGAACAGTTATGTGGGACTTCTTTCACCTTTTAAATATAGCATACTCATAAGGCTATAATGAATCTGCCTAGGTTAATTATTTTTTTAAGTTTTGGGTTTGGCTTTGCTTTGATGTTTGTTTTTGACATCAATAGTATTTATAGCAAAAATGAATTCATGTTTTTTTTATTAGTTACCTTTTGTGACAATCATCAGAAAGTCCAAAATGGAATCTTCTGAACTTTTTAATTTCAAAACTGTAACAATATCTGACTATGAGACATCATATATCTGTTATTAACCAATTACATACGTTTGATATTCATTCATTCTCTGTGGAAAAAAATAGGATACCTTCTGTGGTTTTCATAGGTTCTACAAGGTTATTAAGGAGAAACAAGAATATACATTTTTAAAAAGACAGTTTATCAACATATACTATATGTTATTATTTTGGAAAGCCCTTCATACTCCCTTAATATGAATTGCATGGTTGGGAATAGGTAACTTAAATAGATACTACAAGTGAAAAAAAAAAAAAGTGTTTTCCATTCTACCTCATGACCTTGCTTCACTCTTAGGACCAATGACAATGGCCTTCTCTTGATGATGCCATTTAGCTTACTTTGATCCTTACAATGCACAAGAAATACTTTCATCATTGACATTGATTTGTTATGCATTTGACTTTTTGATGAAATGGAGGGATAAATCCCTGCTTGTTCTATTAGTATGATGGCATGGCATTACAAATTACATGTTTGTTTTCTAGTAAAATATAAATGACACTAGAGAAAGCAATTTATTCTAAAACCATAGTATAAACTCCTATATTTTCAAAGAACTGATGTAATCAAGTTGATAAACCATGAACCAGGCTTATTTAAATGAGTTGTCTTTTGGCATATGGAAAGAATTATTTTCTGTTATGAAAATCAAACAAGCTGTTAGTGAATCACAGAAGACAAATACAGAAAATTGCCTTGTGAAATCACATTTCAGGAGGAAACATTGCCCATAGCAATGATAAAAGAACAACTGGAATATCAGAAAGAAATGTGTCTGTGTTAGTAATAGAGAAAACAAAATCTTCTTTCCTAATATTGTTCTAAACAAATTAAATATTAATCATACCAATAACATAAGTGTTTGAATAACTAAAATACCTATAGTACTGCCAAAATCCCACAAAATAAAACTGTGTTTTCAGGAGTACTGGTGGATTAGATACTCTGGCTGCTCCTGTCATTGCAAACAAGTGAAAATACTGAATGAAATATTTTTCTAATATCTTAAAACACATTAATGAACTGACAAAAGCATTGAGAAATACAAAGAGGTTAAAAAAGAAAGAAGAAGTTTTATTTCAGAGAAGTAAGCAGGACACTAAAACTTATTTACATATTGGAGAAAGGTTTTGCTGACCAAGAGAAATTCAGCTTTATTTTTCATAAGTTTTAAGGAAATGAATGCCTGGAGGAAAGTTCAAGAAACATCCAAGGTGGAGACTACTAGAAAACTTTCAAGATATTTCTGGAAACTCTAAGTACTACAGCTTCAATGTAAAGGTGAGTTAGAAATACTCCTGGACCCCAAATGTTTACCATGGAAGATTTAAAGAAAATTCCCCAAGTGAAAATTTAAAGCTGAGTTTAAAGTGGTCTCCCCTGAAAATTTGTAACCATAGGTGAGCTTTCCCTCAGTTTGCAACCAGTGTAGTTCAAAACACTGCTAGGCAAGAGTTTGATTACAAATGGTCATAGAGGCATGTAGGTGGCTCAGTCGATTGAGTGTCCTACTCAATTTCAGCTCAGGTCTTAATCTCAGGGCCCTGAGACTGAGCCTACATTGGACTCTGTGTTGAGTGTAGAGCCTGCTTGAGATTCTCTCCCTCTGCCCCTCCTCACAATGTGCAGGTTCATGCACACTGTCTCTATTAAAAAAAAAAAAAGTGGTCATGGAAACAAAGCAAATGAACATGGGGGGGGGAAGAAAGAAGCAAACCATTAAACAGACTCAACTATAGAGAACAAACTGAGGGTCACTGGAGAGGGGTGGGCAGGGAGATGGGTTAAATGGGTGATGGGTATTAAGGAGGCCACTTGTTGTGATGAGCCCTGAGTATATTAAGTGATGAATCACCAAATTCTACACCTGAAACTAATATTACACTGTGTGTTAACTAACTGGAAGTTAAATAAAAACTTGAAACAAACAAACAAACAAAAATGGCCATGGATTGGAAATGCCTCAGACCCCTAGAAGTGGAAAAACTTTACAGAAGAAAATCATTACTGGAGGAAAAACTTTCACATAAGATCTCAATACGTAATGCACAAAATATTCAAGAAATAGAAGCACTCCATCAAAAGTAACAAACACATAAGGAAACAAGACACCATGAAGGAAAACAGCAGCAGGCCTTCAAAACACTTGACCTGTTGGAATTATCACATATAAAATACCATGTAATTGTGTTTTCCACAATTTAAGGAAATTATATAATTTCAGAAATGTAAAGCAATAATATAATAGAATGATAATGGAACAACAAATTTTTTTAAATTAGCAAATATATTTGAAATGTAAACAAGTAGAAGTTCTAGAAATAAAAAGTGTATTGAAGTAGACAATAAAATTCAATGAATAAGTTTAATAGCAGATTAGAATAGCTGAAGACAGAAGTAGCAAATTCCAAAATACATCTGAAAAGAAGAAACCAGAAGTCCAAAGATACAGATTTTTAAAAATTGAGTTTGAAAAACATGGACCAAATGATAAAGTTTTCATCCAATTTGTGCATAAGAAGAGAAAGAAGAGAAGAAAACAAACAGGTTTTTTAAAAAGGTTTTATTTATTTATTTGACAAAGAAAGAGCACAAGCAGGGGGAATGGCAAGCAGAGGGAAAGGGAGAAGCAGACTCCCCACTGAGCAGGGGCCTGATGTGGGGCTGGATCCCAGAACCCTGGGATCATGACCTGAGCTGAAGGCAGATGCTTAACCAACTGAGCCACCCAGGACCCCCCAGAAATAGTTTTAAGAGTAATGATGAGAAATTTCTAGAGAAGTTGAAAATCATCAATGAGATTCAGGAAGGCCAATAAGATTCAGAAAGGCATATCCAATGACACCACAATAAAACTGGAAAACACAGAGAAAAAGAGAAAATTTTAAAACAGAAAACACAGATTGCTTCAAAAAAAGAATATTTAGACCAATAGTAACAAGAGGAAGAATACAGTGAAATAATATCGATGTGCTGAAAGAAAATAATCATCAACATCAAATTAGATACATGGCAAAAAAAAAATCTAAAGGCTGCTCATCAGGTGAAAGAGAAGTAATCCAACATTAAATATTTGAGTCACAAAAAGGAATGAAAAGAGGAAATGGCAACCATGTGAGTAAAATAAAACAAAGACTGACTGCATACAACATTAATAATTACAACTTGATAAATAGAAAAGATAGAATAAAGTACAAGACAAAAAAATAGCATATAAATCCAGAGAGTTCATGAAATAGAAAAATAGTTTTTCCAACTCTTTTTTTTATAATAATATTTTTTATTATATTATGTTAGTCACCATACAGTACATCCCTGGTTTTTGATGTAAAGTTCGATGATTCATTAGTTGCGTATAACACCCAGTGCACCATGCAATACATGCCCTCCTTACTACCCATCACCAGCCCATCCCATTCCCCCACCCCCCTCCCCTCTGTAGCCCTCAGTTTGTTTCTCAGAGTCCATAGTCTCTCATGCTTCATTCCCCTTCTGATTACCCCCCTTTCTTTATCCCTTTCTTCTCCTACCGATAAGTTTTTCCAACTCTTATATCATTTGTGAGGCTAATGATATTGATTAGACTTAGAATTTGATGAATTAAAAAATCACTAATAGAAACAGTTAAAGAATGTCAATTCTCTTACAGTTCCATAAGGGCTTACATCAGTCACGATCCCAGCATATTAGAATAACTTGAAGGACTATTGTAAGAGAACTAGTGTATACTGTAGGGAAACTTAAAGGGGAAGTTCAATATTTGGGGCTGTAAACACCTCTTGACCCAGAGGGATGAGGAGATGGAGCAATTATAAGAATTTTCAAGGAGAAAGCCTGTAGAGATGGCTTTCTGGAGAGGAATTATAAATATAGATAAGGCAACAAAGTCAACCTGACATGACCATACAAATTAATAAATACCTTAAATCCCTCTCCTTTCTGCCATCATTGTCCTGCTAGGGTTCATTGTTAGCTAAATCTTACCAAGTAACAGATGGCAAAGGACCACATTGATATAATCCATATCTGTTAGTCTCCTGAGGCAGAGACTGTGACGGAGTAAGACAATGGATGTGGAAAGCATATAGATTTCTAGGTTTCATATATGAAAAAGCTTCACTGCAGCATTTTTTTGTGGTAGCAGGCTATTAGAAGCACAGATAGTTAAAATATAGTGAGTACACACCATGAAATTCTAGGGAACACTTAGAAGGCAGACTACATGTACAGTGAGCAAAAAGACAAATACTAAAGTAATCATGCTGAGTTTAAAATGTATATACATATATATGAATCATATATGAAAGATAGAGACATCTGGTGCAGCCACTCTAGAAAACAGTATGGAAATTCCTCAAAAAGTTGAAAATAAAAGCTACCCTATGACCCAGCAATTGCACAACTAGGAATTTACCCTAAAGATACAAATGTAGTGATCTGAAGGGGCACCTGCCCCCCAATGTTTAGAGCATCAGTGTCCACAATAGCCAAACTATGGAAAGAACCAAAATGTCCATCATCAGATGAATGGATAAAGAAGAAGCAGTATATATATACAATGGAATACTACTCAGCCATCTAAAAATGAAATCTTGCCATTTGTAATGACTTGGTTGGAACTAGAGGGTATCATGCTAAGCTAAATAAGTCAATCAGAGAAAGACAATTATCATATGATCTCACTCACATGTGGAATTTAAGAAACAAAACAGGATCATAGGGGAAGGGAGGGAAAAATAAAATAAGATGGAATCAGAAAGGGAGAAAAACCATAAGAGACTCTTAACCATAGGAAACAAATTGAGGGTTGCTGGAGGGGAGTGGGGAGGGGGTTGGGATAATTGGGTGATGGACATTAAGGAGAGCACGTGATGTAATCAGCATTGGGTATTACTTAATACTGATGAATCATTGAACTCTACCTCTGAAATTAACAATACATTATATATTAATTAGTTGAATTTAAATTAAAAACAATTTGCAAAAATAAAAAAAAAAGAGATGTCTAGTTTAATAACATTTACTTAAATTAAAAATACATGCATTCAGAGCTACAATCCACACTTAGTAAGACCATATGAAAACAAAAGTTTCATAGGTTTTCCATATAACATGAGGGAAAAAATAAGGAAAAGCAAACAAATATATAAGTATGTATAGAATACAAGAAGGGCCTGGTACAAAAGCACTGGTGATAATGATGATGTGCCATGAATCGAGGGTTATAGTTAATTCAGTGAGAAATGATACTTGATAAATCCAAAAGAGAGTAAGAAAAGAGAAAATAAACATTTTTTTGGAAGTTAATCTATGATTACAATAAATATCATATTAACTATAAAATAGGGATACTAAGTAATGATAAAGGTTTTGAAAGTTTTGATTCTCCAAGAAAATGTAATAATCCTAACATAGTATAGATTGAATAACATAGTTTCTGAATATACAAAATAAAAATTGAAAGAACAAGAAATTGGCAAGTCCAGAATTAGACTGGTAGATTTTGACACGTCTAATTTACTGATTAAGCAGAAAAAATTAAATCAACAGTAATATGGAAGATGTAAACAAACATTTATAGATGATCTAAAACACACGTATATAACAATGCACCTCAGAGGTGCAGAACACATACTGTTTTCAAGCTTACACAGAGGATTTCCCATTCTGGTAATGATGGGCTGTCTTGTAGTAGACCAACCCTGACAAAATATAAAATCTGTTTGAAGACATTCAGGACATACTAATCTAGTGAAGATTTAACGAAAAAAGATCTGGGAAGAAATTGAAAAAGAGCCCACTTCATCCTCATCCATTCCCATTTTTTGCCTCAAGATGTTTGCTGATTTGCTAAGCACCACTTTTCAGCAGTCTTAAAGGGCTATAGAGCAAAAACTAGAGTGCTGAGATTTCCATGGAGGAAAAAGTCCTAGTAAAGGCCTTATGCTTTTAGCTTGGAGTTCCTAAAAGGTTACTTTCTAGGAGTGGAAATGAACCAGAAATAGACCAGGTATCATAAGTTTAAAGCCCAATATATAATTAGTTTTTTTTTCTGGAAGACAATATAACATCCAGAGACTCATATTACCCTTTACATTCTTCATACAGTCTGTTCGGCATCACTACATATCTCTCAAAATATCAGGATGCAATACCAAATGATCAAGAACCAAGGTGAAAACCAAAGTAGAAAAACTCTTATAGGTCACCCACATTTTGGAGTTATCAGAAACAAATCAGGGACTCCTGTCTGGCTCAGTTGGTAGAGCATGCTACTCTTGATCTCAGGGTTGTGAATTCAAGCCCCACATTGGGTGTAGAGCTTAGTAAAAAAAATAATAATAATAATCAATATTTAAAATATATATACCTCAAAAACAAACCAAATATATTTATGTCTTCTATTAAATAAAATAATAATTTGGAAAATGATATTTGATGAGTAGAAACTACAAAAAACTGAATATGTATTCCATAATAGATAAATACAAACTTGAAATAAAGTTGAACGGATGTAGTTAACAACAGATTAGAAACAGCTGATGCGAGGGGCAACTGGGTGGCTCAGTTTGTTAAGCATCCAACTCTTGATTTCAGCTCAGGTCATGATCTCAGGGTCAGTATCTCAGGGTTGTGAGATCGAGCCCAGCATGGAACCCACCATCGAGTCCAGCATGGAGCCCAGTGTGGAGCCCAGCATCATCGAGTCCAGCATGGAGCCCAGTGTGGAGCCCAGCATCAAGCCCTACACTCAGCAGGAGTCTGCTTGAGATTCTCTCCCCCTGTACCCCTCAAATAAATAAATAAATCTTTTAAAAAAAACAGCTGGTGAGAAAACTAATGAAATGGAAGCTAGGGCAGAAGACAATAAATACATTGAATCTTAAAGAGAAGAAAGGATGAAAATACTTTTTTAAAAATAGGAGTTATAGGAAACATAGTCATACTATGATGCAATTGGAACCCCAGAAGAAGAGAGAAGTAATGAAACAGAAATGATAACTAAAGAAATAATGCCTAAGAATGATAAAATTCACCAAGGTATAGATCCAAGAAGTTCTACAAACCATTACAAGAAAATGTACATCATAGTAAAACTGTTGAAAACAAAAATATTAAGAGCAGTCAAGAAACAATAAATATTATCTTCAAAAGACTAATAATATCATTTAATGAAAAGATGAGCCACAAACTGGGAGAAGCTATTTATAACACAATAGTACTTAGATATATAAAGAACATCTACACATCAATAAGAGTAAAAATAAATAATATATATTAAAGCAATAATAAAATAGCATTAACACCACCTCAAGCATCAGAAAGGATGAAGAGCAATTAGAACCATTATCTAGTGTCAGTAGGAGGACATACTATTGAACAACAACAAAAAGCAAATTACAAGCATAAAATATAATTTAATTTCATTCCTATAAACTTCAAAAATTTTAAAAACTAGGTCATATATTATTCAGGGAAATAACATATGTAGAGAAACCATAAAGAAAACCAAGGTATAAGGTAATGACTAAAACGCAACTCAGGTTATGATTGCCTCTAATGGAGGTAATTTCCCCTAGGGAATTGAAAAATAATGGTAATATTCTTTTTCTTAAACTTGGTTCAAAGTATCATCATTCTTGATATCTGACATCTATTTTATAAATGATCCTTTGTAACTATTCAAATAGTTAATAAACACAATTTTGAAGAAGCGTTTTAATATCCTTGTAGACAGATTCTAAGTAGCTATAACAGTTTGCCAGTAATTTCCCAGAAATGGTATATTGGCTCCACAGCCTGGACAGAATATTTCATAATATTTGGAACTGAGCAATTTCTGGCAGCCCCAGTCCTTTTGTAACCTTATTTAGCGGATTACTGGCAGAAGGCTATAACTGCTAATCAAGAGAAAGTCTTTCTGATGGATCTTGGAATGTCCAATACTTAGGTAAGAATTACCATGAATTTTTAAAGAAACGTACCCACAAAGGAGAACAACCTTCTCTGGATAGAGTAAATTCGAACAGGATAGCCTAGAACCCAAATCTGTGGGATATTACAGCACTGCCTTATAGAGATAGATGTCAGAATTTAATTTTATAAAGAAGCCTCCCTTTTAGCTAGCTACTTAATAGTGGACATAATTTTTCAATTTTATGTTACACTAAAACTCAGGTGAAAAAGAGAAGTGACCCTTTCTGTATTAAAGTTTCTACACCAGAAGTTGGCTGAAGGTGTCTTATGCAGGATAGGCAAAGCTATTCCCTGACAAAGTGATATGACTTCAGAATTCTCCTGTCCCCCAAAACATATTCTTTGTAGCCTGCTGCTACCCAAATTTCTCATCCCATATTTAATATCTCTAGTAAAGGTGTCAGTCATCCCTTTGAGTGAATGAGTTTATAATGCCCCTTCCTGAGAGAAGTAAATCACAGGGTGAGCCACTTGAAGAGAAGAGGAAGGACTCTTTAGTCCAAAATCATTGGAATTCAGGACTGAGGACAGCAGGGAATCATAGGGTATGTAAGTGGTGAAGGAGTTGCCACAGAAGGGGGAAATGGGTGAAGAAAGGTTTCTTGGCGCTTGTGAGGCAAATTTCAACAACCTTGCTATCTATCACATTCCAACATTCATTAAAGATTCTTCTAAACGCTACCTTCCCTGAGGGAAGCAGCCACAAAAACGTGCTGCAGTGCAAAGAGGGAAAAAATCTACTTTCACCTTTGACAAAAACCCATGAAATGACTGCCAAAATCCAGGAGTTTGGGTTGACTGCTAAAAGAAATGAGTTGTATTTTCTTAAATATTGTTGTTTCGTTGACCTATGAAGGAATGTGGGGTTTTTTTTTCTTTTAGGTCAATGTATTTCCATGAAAAGCTCAGTCTGTAATACCAACTTGCCCATTTAAAACTTACCTTGAGCATTCAAATTGACAAAGAAGTCAAACTCTGACTCTTCACAGATGACATGATACTTTATGTTGAAAACTCAAAAGACCCCACCCCAAAATTGCTAGAACTCATAGAGGAATTCACCAACATGGTAGGATATAAAATCAATGCACAGAAATCAGTTGCGTTTCTATACACTAACAATGAGGCAGAAGAATGAGAAATTAAGGAATCGATCCAATTTACAATTACACCAAAAACCATAAGATACCTAGGAATAAACCTAACCAAAGACGTAAAGAATCTGTACTCCAAAAACTACAGAACAGTTATGGAGGAAACTGAGGAAGACACAAAGAAATGGAAAAACATTCCATACCTATGGATCGGAAGAATAAATATTGTTAAAATGTCTATGCTACCCAGAGCAATCTACACATTCAATGCAATCCTTATCAAAATACCATCAACATTTTTCACAGAGCTGGAACAAATAATCCTAAAATTTGTATGGAACCAGAAAAGACCCCGAATAGCCAGAGGAATGTTGAGGAAGAAAACCAAAGCTGGTGGCATCACAATGCCAGACTTCAAGCTATACTACAAACCTGTGATCATCAAGATAGCATGGTATGGCACAAAAACAGACACATGGATCAACACATCAGAATAGTGGGCCCAGAAATGGACTCTCAACACTATGGTCAACTAATCTCTGACAAAGCAGGAGAGAATATCCAATGGAAAGGGGACAGTCTCTTCAATAAATTATGCTGGAAAAATCGGACAGCCACATGTAGAAGAATGAAACTGGACCATTTTCTTATACCATACACAAAGATAAACTTAAAATGGTTGAAAGACCTAAATGTGAGACAGGAATCCATCAGAATCCCAAAGGAGAACACAGGCAGCAACCTCTTTGACCTCGGCAGCAGCAACTTCTTACTGGACACATTGCCAAAGGCAAGTGAAACAAAATGAACTATTGGGACTTCCTCATGATAAAAAGGTCTGCACAGCAAAAGAAACAGTCAACAAAACTCAAAGGCAGCCTATGGAATGGGAGAAGATATTCTCAAATGACATATCAGATAAAGAGATCTATAAAGAACTTACGAAACTCAACACCCAAAAAACAAATAATCCAGTCAAGAAAGGGGCAGAAGACATGAACAAACATTTCTCCAAAAAAGACATACAAATGACCAATAGACACATGAAAAATGCTCTATATAATTTGGCATCAGGGAAGTACAAATCAAAACCACAATGAGATACCACCCCATACCAGTGAGAATGGCTAAACAAGACAGGAAACAACAAATGTTGGTGAGGATTCAGAGAAAGGGAAACCCTCTTACATTGTTGGTAGGAATGCAAGCTGGTACAACCACTCTGGAAAATGGCATGGAGATTCCTCAAGTTGAAAATAGAGCTACCCTACGACCCAGCAATTGTACTACTAGGTATTTACCCCAAAGTTACAAATGTAGTGATCCGAAGGGGCACCTGCACCCCAAAGTTCATAGAGCAATGTCCACAATCACCAAACTATGGAAAGAGCCCAGATGTCCATCGACAGATGAATGGATAAAGAAGATATGGTGTGTGTGGAATACTACTCAGCCATCAGAAAGAATGCATACTTACCATTTACATCTCCGTGAATGGAATTGGAGGGTATTATGCTGAGCGAAATAAGTCAATCAGAGAAAGACAATGACACATGGTTTCACTCATAAGTGGAATATAAGAAACAGCATAGAGGATCATAGGCGAAGGGAGGGAAACCAGAATGGGAAGTCATCAGAGAGGGAGAAAAACTATAGAGACTCTTAACTATAGGAAACAATCTGAAGGTTGCTGGAGGGGATGTGGTGGGGGGATGGGGTAATTGGGTGATGGGCATTAAGGAGGGCTTGTGTTGTGATAAGCACTGGGTGTTATATGCAACTGATGAATTCTTGAACTCTGCATCTGGAACTAATGATGTACTATAAGTTGGCTAATTGAACTTAAATTACAGAACTAAAGTTTACCTTGAAAACAAGAAAGAAAATCAGTCAATCTGAATATGTAATTACTTACCTTTAACATGCTCTTTTTGATGTACATGATTGTTGTACGTGAAAGATGTACATGAAAGATAAATTAAACAATGTGGAAGTGACTTTCAACTGTAATGCAAATACAGTCATAATGCTACAAAGTCTCTCTGTCTAATACAGTCACACACGGCTAGCAAGCCCATCACACATGCAGCTGGTATGGTGGGCAACTAATTTTTTAATTTCATTATAATTTACATTTATTTTTGAAAATTTACCTTGAATTTAATTATTGGAAAAACATTTAAGTATGTTTAGAATAACTCAAGAATGTGGATCTGCTTTTTCAACTTTAAATTTTATAAAATTTATACACAAGTACTTCTGATGAAAATTTAGCATTCAAATTGAGATGTATGTTAGGTACACACTGGATTTCACAAGATCGGGTACAAAAAGAGCAAACTTGTAATAGGTCATTGGTAATTTTTAAATCGATTACATGGTGACATGACAAATTTTTGCTATTTTGAATCAAGTAAAATATATTATTAAAATTAATTCTACCAATTACTTTTTACTTTTTGTCATGCGACCCTGGGAAAAATTTAAATTTGTGGCTTGTTATGTATGTACTGTTTCGGAGGGAAATTTTGGTAACATGGAATACATAGAAAATTGGGAGCTGAGTCACATTCAAGCTGGGGCTCCTTCAGTTTACGCCTGTATGACCATGAACAATTCACTTAACCTCTCTGAACTTTAATTTGTGTATGTGTGAATTGGGTGAATGAACAGGATTGTTGTAAGGCTTAAGTAAAATACCTTCTGAGAAGATGTTGAGAAAACTCCAAAGTATTGGTCAGATCCCGGTTATTTTCAGATATTTTATTTTAATCAAGTGTACAACCGAACTGTAAGCTAAATGAGAGTTTATAAATAATCATGCTTCTGTTTAATCACTGAGAATAGCAAAATTGGCCCTAAGCTATAAAACTGTATGCCAGGAAGTTTCCAGAATGCCAAGAGGCTATCTTATAGCAGAGACTCAAAGTGCTGAATTCTAGGCTAGGAAAAGTCTGATGCTTTAATATTTGGCCACCCTAGTGATTCCCTTTAATAGGATGAAGCTAGTACCTGCAACCCAGTTTAATAAATTTGTTTCATTGGTGAGTTTTAAAAAAAAAAGGCTGAGTAGGGTACAGATTTTCCCCGCTATGCAAAGCAATCACCATTAATTTATGTGGGAAAAAATGTGAGCCTGCCTAGACCCAAACAATCCTCTCTTACGCTTTTCTATACGTTAGGATGCATATTGCTAACGGATGCACAGAATAAATCAAGATAAAGCACAGATGCTCACAGCCACAGTTCACAGCTCTGGTGGCTTGAGGCTGCGGGGCTGAGCGTGGCCCCCCGGGAAGGAGGCTGGCGGGGTGCACTGCCTCTACACAGCTCATCGCAAGACAAATGCTGAACGCCATTCGCTGTTTGCCTGTTTCCATAAAACCAAAAACAGTCTCTGGATTTCCTTCAGTTTGCGAAAACAGGTCCTAATGGAGGTTTTCTGTGAAAGCGAAGCGGCGCCAACAGGAACTTTTGAAAAGCGGGGCATACCCGTAGAAGGCACCGAGGGCTCGCGTAAGGTGCCGAAGTGAATCGAGCCCTGTTCTCTGCTCAGACCAGGGAGAGGAGTAGAAGGATATGTGCAACAGATCAAATGAAACAGCGGTTTGGTTTGGTTATCTTCCTCAACAGATGAATCTCCCCTGGAAGAGTGGGCTGATCAAATGTATAAACTGGAAACTTTTGAGAAAAATTTACAAAGCTGTTCTAAATAGGAAGGCTCTGAAAATAACTTCGTATAGAAAGCCTCACTCCAAAAGTGATAGGAAAATAGCCAAGCTCCATTGCATGATGTCGTCATTTAATTTATGAGTCCTGTTGTTCCAGTTCGTCAATGATATGCCAATAAAGGGACTTAAACGGCCCCTTGTTTGCATTGCAAAATCTCAGTCAACAACAACAACAAAAGCCTGGTTGAAAGAGAGTATTGAAACAGCTTCATTACTGAAGGCTTCTACAGCAAGTCCCTGAGACTTGTCAGAAGTCTACAGTATAGACTGAAATTACTCATTAAAGAAATGGAGCTCACCCTTTTTGGCTTATGCTGTACCTTATTATAGTGTGTTCTTTCTTTCCAGGAATTGTTCACTGCCAAATTTGTTCACAGCCAAAATTCTTCTAGAGGGATGACCTTGTCTATTTTGTCAGATTTTTTTTTGATGATTTTGAGGTACAAGTAGATTTGAATTACAAGATTTCAGCAAGTAACTCCCTTGCTCTGTTGGGAATATTGGAAACATAATTCTTGACCACTCCCTTCTAGTTTCCTAGAATGCCATAAACCCCTTGGACAGCCCACAGAGGCTAACCCACTGTAATTCTCTTCTCTGCCCTTTTTGCTAGTCACCCCTGGATGAATCGTAAAAGCACGTACCTTTGTGCCTTACCTAGTTTTCCTGTTTAATGAGATTATTAATGTGGTTTCTGTGTTAAGCATAAGTGGACACTCCATGACTTTGAATGCTTTGACTTGGGAAACAATTAACAATGTAAGAAAAAAAGGGAAATCTTACAAAATTAACATAATATAATTAAGTGAACTTTTCAAAATGATCATTTAGGAAGAAAAATATAAAACTTCTGGAGAGAGTTTTAAGCATTTTACATTTGTTTTAAATTTTAACAATAATGCTAATAATAGTGAACATTTATTGGAAATCATCTCAAGTGCCAAAGTTGAATTATCTTTGATTCTCACAACAATCCTATAATGTAGAAAAATTATTATATCAACTTTACAGGCTCTCTGAGACTGAAAAAAGATTTAAAGAGCAAATAATTGCTCTGTAGAAGGATCCATTCATCAGCCACTCATGTCCCCAGGAGGACAGAGTTTCCATCTTTACACACTACATTTTACATCTTCTACGGCACTGGGCTTGAGGAAGGGAACATAGTGTGACCACATCCAACTTCGGTAGGAAAGACAAAATGAAATTCTACCTTGCACCAGAATGAGAACTGGAACTAATGTGGAGAACGCTAATGACCTCCACATGTATCAAAGATATGCTGCTTACGTGATTTTGTTCTCATGTAGGAGTTATATAACACAATGTAATACTATAATTATGGGTTTTTTGGGGTTTTTTTTTTTAAGATTTTCTTTATTTATTTGACAGCGAGAGAGAGCGCACAAGCAGGGGGAACAGCAGGCAGAGGGAGAGAGAGAAGCAGGCTCCCCACCGAGAAGGGAGCCCGATGTGGGGCTCCATCCCAGAACCCTGGGATCATGACCTAAGCCGAAGGCAGACACATAATCAGCTGAGCAACCCAGGCGCCCCAATACTATATTTATGTTTAACTCTGACACCACATCCCAATTTCTTAAATTTATTGATTGTCATATTCTATAGTTCCAATGTAGGAATAAACTGCCCTAAGAAAATTCAGTTTATAACTTGGAATCCAAAGATAAACATTTATCTTGAAAATCCCTTTTGATTTTTCTCTTTGAATAATTGAACCGGGGACTTGGAGATGCTTACAGTAATCTATATTACCTCACTTTTCTCCCTGAATATCCTTTCCAAATATGTTATCCTCCATCATAAATATTCTTCAGGTTAGTGTTCTCAGGCTCCATCTAAATCTTAAATACAATTTTAAAAATGAAGAATTTCTGTCCATCTCCTTAGTTTCTTTACTCCCTGTTTCCATACACAAGGAGTAAATAAATAACTGGCTTCTTTTCTTTTCTTTTCTTTCCCTTGGAGTTATGTGCCACCTTTCTTGGCATTGCTGTGTAAGGGGTGTAGAATTTCTCTGCCTAATATTTAGGGGTGGTCCTGACTTGACCGTGAACTATTAATTCATGTTATTAGTTTTAAACCTTTCCATTGTCCAGTGAATTTTTAATTCACTTGCTTTGTATTTTCCTGCTCTATTGCATTCAAAATATCCCATGTCCTACAGTGTTTCCTTGGCACTGTAGAATCCTTCTTTCCCATCATCAAACCATAAAATATCTTAAGTTCCCTCTGTGATATTTTGCTCATTTTATTGAAACCTGAGAGAATATGAACTTAACAATTAGGCAATGACTAGAATGGTTATAAAATAAATAAGTTGGAAAATAAATATTAAAATCTTTTAAGGTTAAACTCTGTTCTTTTGTGTGATGAAACACTGAAAACAGCTTGAATTATTTTTATGGGGTCTAGTTACAATAAAAAAAAAAGTCAAAAGGAAAAAGAAAGAGAAATGTGAACTAAAAACAACCAAAGTAATCCCTTTAAAATATTATTTCTTTCAACCAATTTTCTTATTTCTTGTTTCATGAAAATTATTTTATTCTTTTGATTAAAAAATATGATTTAGTCAATTTTTTTCTTGTTTGCCCATTGTATCTACATATAGACCTTTTCTACCCAGAAATTGTTTAAAAGTGATGTGACCATCACCAAATTTTCAGGATAAAGCTCTTTATTTAATTGCATTTTAAAATGCAATAAAACATCTCATCACTAGACTAAAAACATGATAAAAACTACTTGTGAAAAAATTATGTCAATAGCATGTCCTAATTAGAAAGCTGTTCCAGAATATAATAATAATGATATTTACTCTTATTACTCTTTTTTGACATCAGAAGTGATGTCAATATAATTATTATATTTAGTGCTATTTATTTTATTTATTTTATTTTAATACTTTATTAATCTTTTATTGGTATGGTTAACTGCTCCTGATAACTATTTGGCCTGATGCTAAATTTCAAAATAAAATATGAGACTAGATATATGAAGGCAATGAATTTTTAAAATATTTTTAATAATTTGATTACATTCTAAAATTTACCTTGGTGTATAGTAACATATTGATTTAAAGTGGTAAGGTGGTCTACATTAAGCCAAGACTCTTAAGCTGTAATAATATCCATATTTCTCTTCACATTTATCTATTTTTCTTTTTCCCCCTCACCTGAAAATTCTAGGAACAATAATGGCCCTCTAGAGATTCTTATGTGAGACTGAGAGAGCCACCCTGACATTTCATTAAGGCACATGAGTAAAAATTACTAAAGAGGTAAGGTCTACACAAAGGTGACAAATCATTTGGGGACTGGGACCTGTAGCAGTATCTTAAAAAATAAAAATTGAATATATCCAATAAAACATTTCCATCCAAGCATTTATTTTAATATGTTCCCTTCTCTTCAGTTGGGCAAAATATTTTTCAAAAGAACAAGCACTGCTATCATACAATAGTATCCATTCATTACTATGTGGCGGGCAGGGTACTGGGAGCTAGACTTATATTATCTCATTCAGACCTTTGTCAAGCCTGAAAGTCAGATATTTTCACCAAAACTTAAGATATAGCCAAACCAGGCTCAGAAAAATAATTTGCCCACGCTAACCTTACCACGGTTCCAAATCATGATAATATCCCATTTACCGCGAGCAGATGAACCAAGCAGGATTTTTTCTTATACAGCTTTACATAATCTTTGAAACCTAGTCAATTTAAATTTTTTCCCACTAAATTAACTAGTTTTTCTTCCAAAAAAATACATTTGTCCCTATCTTTGTCCAATGATTACATCATTTGTAAGGCTGATGACAAAACCATACAAGGCTTGAGGAAATATACTTAGCAATACGTTTGCTTTTCCAGGACTGAATGGGATTCACTTTTGTTTAGGATTACCAGTGTTTACTAATAGTTCATAAGCATCCTTCAAGTATTTAGTTAATTGCCTAGAATTCATGTTAGTTTCCGCAAAGACTATCAATCATGGATACCTCAGGGTACCCTAATGGTTGTCTTGAAAGAAAGCTTCCAAGATGCTATCAGACAAACGGTTAGCTCTATCATGCCTTTGGAACGGAATTCTAGAATCCTTGAAAAAATGATTCTAAACTCTATAAATACTTTAAAATGAAAAAGTAATAAACATCTGGAACTTGAATAATTCTTTCTGACAGTTTGATCAGATAAACCACAGAGGGAAAGCTATAATGTATTTCATAAGCAGTCCTTAGTATAATCAGGAGATTGGCTTTGTACTTTTACTTGAGTACTTATATCATTATAAGAGAAGTTCAAAATTATACTCAAGGAATTTAGATTTAAATAATTTCTTGGGAACAAGTGCAAGAAAAAGTTAATATTTTTAAAATAGCAATATTATCATTATGTCATTATGGTATATTCCCTCTTGTTCAGCATTCTTGAATATTCTAAAAATAGGTAAATGATAGATACAGAGATACTTAGGTACATGGACACACACATGGGCAAATTTGTTGGCTCTTGACAAATAAAATATTATATAACTCTGATGAATTCAGGAAGTCTTTTAAAGCTCTTTTACATTTCTGAATTGAAGTGATAAGATCAACTGAAGATTCATGAGATACCAAAAATATTTAGCTCATTCAATTCATCATGGTCAATTAAGTTATCTACCTGAACAAAATCCATGCCTTACATTAAACCCCATCTCTATTTAAGGAACTTGAAATAAGATACTCCTCAGGAAGCTTAACAAAAATAAAAAGTCTTATCTTCTATAAGAAAATAGGTAAAGATCAGACTTTGAAAGATTTCACAGGATCAATAAATAATAGGAATATCTGCTGTAAATATTGATTTGAAAATAAAGTAGATGGGCAGGTAAGAATGTTATTTCAATTAGGATGTTAATTATTAGTTTTAGACAGCATTGAGATGTGAAAAGATGATTGAAGATAGTTAGATAGATAGATGATAGAAAAGATAGATAGATGGTAGATGATAGATGATAGATAGATAGATAGATAGATAGATAGATAGATAGATAACAGATAAGAAAAAAATGATCCCTGTTAAAATTTCTAGAGGAATTCATTAAAAGTAATTTTCAAGGAATAGGAATGAAGAAAGTGGATGCAAAATTTAATTAGTAATGTTGACAGACTAATATTTGTTAATATCTTCTTGACTTATCAGACTCTTTGATGTTAAAATTCCAGAAGGAAAGACAGAGCACCCTACGAACCTCCCCTGGAGCTGATCTCTACCTTAAACCATGGGAAGTCTAAGAGATTCCACTGAAAGTAGCTTCATTGAAAAATAGAGGGGGGAATGAGTCAATAAACTCAGAAAGTAATAGAGCAACCATGAAGTTGGGACTTTCTAAAGGAATGCTTATTGATTTTCTTGTTGCTTTTTAAATTTTCCAAAATAAGATTTTCTGAAATAGTATGATTAGAAACAGGAAAATCTCAGCTACAGCTTATCAAGTATTTTCTATGCCCTTGGGCTTTCCCGGGTATAGGATCTAGTCACATTGACCTCATCCAATCCCCACTGTAACTCTGTTAAGTTGGGTACAGTTATGTCCATTTTAGGGTTTAAAAAGAGATCCTCAGAGAGTTTCCTAGATACAAGTGCATTTGAAACTTGTGGGCATATAAAAACTAACTTGGTTATTGATAAAAATCCAGATTCCAGACTTCTCTTCTGAATTCCCTAATCCAGTAGGTCTGGGATGGCAATTGACAATCCATATTTTAAAAAAGCATCCACGGTGATTCTTTTAAATTCAGCCAGTTTGGGGAACACTGCTTTCTACTTAGCTGCCCTTGAAAGAATTGAGCAGGTCCTGAGTTTAAGAGACATTCAAGATAATTTGAGAGAAAATAATTGTTTGTATTTGTCTGTTTTAGAAGACTAGTTTATCATCTTATAAGTGAAAGGCAAAAAAAAAAAAAAAAAAAACCCATACTTTTAGTTTAATTTCATGTGAATGTAGGACAAAGACACTTTTAGACTTGCGTTAACATGGCAACTGTGGCTGTGCAGAGATGCCCAATTCACTCATTAAAAATAACTCTTGACTAGTTAGCATAAGCCCAGTATATATGACGCCAATATAAGCCTTTGACCTACCAACAGTTTGAATGAGGGGCAGAAAATGTATACAGGAAATGGTTGCTTCCTTCTGGGGACCTACATCATCACATTTAAGGGAGCACAATATATACATGTAAAATATTAGGTAAAGGTAAAGTTCTTGCAGAGAGTATTAATTTTATAACTCGATTATCTACTCAATGAATGAATTTCAAAAACAATATGAGTTCCCCCCACCCCGTAGGCATGAGCTGTGATGGGAGGGTCTCCTAGAGAAGTGAGCCGATCTAGGACCTTGAAACACAAGCAGATATGTATGCCGGGGGTGGGGGAGAAGAAGATCGCCCAGAACTACCAAACGAGCATGGTGCCCAGGGCCTGGTGAGGAGAATGACATGGGTGGAATGAGAGCATGTTTAAGCAGAATAGAAATTCTTAATAGCTTTATTCTGAGCTAGGGAGATCTTTGGAAGAACTATGCAGAATTTCCTTGACCTTGCACATCATCTTAAGTTACATATTCATTCATTCATTCCTTCACTTAAGCAATCATTCTTGTATAGACAAACTTTTAATAGTATTATTTCATGCAGACTAAAATAAAGCATTATTATCTTCTTTAAACTATGTCACTAGTCATATTTATATCTTCCCCTGCAAAGACAGTTGGGCAATAATTTTTTAAGTGAAATTATTTTAAAAACAAAAACATTTTTGTCTTCTCATACAGTTTACCTAGTATATCATGATTTCGAAGTCTGAATCAAAGGTCCATAAACTGTAAGACACCAGCCCTTAAAATTCAGAAGTGCAGAAAGATGCAATTTTCTTTACACTGCTCCTTTTATTTAAAAACAGAGAAGGTGGGGCGCCTGGGTGGCACAGCGGTTAAGCGTCTGCCTTCGGCTCAGGGCGTCATCCCGGCGTTATGGGATCGAGTCCCACATCGGGCTCCTCGGCTGGGAGCCTGCTTCTTCCTCTCCCTCTCCCCTGCTGTGTTCCCTCTCTCGCTGGCTGTCTCTCTGTCACATAAATGAATAAAATCTTTAAAAAAAAAAAAAAATAAATAAAAAATAAAAACAGAGAAGGTGGGGCGCCTGGGTGGCACAGCGGTTAAGCGTCTGCCTTCGGCTCAGGGCGTCATCCCGGCGTTATGGGATCGAGTCCCACATCAGGCTCCTCCGCTATGAGCCTGCTTCTTCCTCTCCCACTCCCCCTGCTTGTATTCCCTCTCTCGCTGGCTGTCTCTATATCTATCGAATAAATAAATAAAATCTTAAAAAAAAACAGAGAAGGTAATTTTTAATTGCTAATGGAGCCATATTTAGCAGATAAATGCCTTCAATAATCTGAATCAGATTTATGGGTTCATCTTTGTCTGCTTTATTGAGGTTCATGATGGTTCAAGAAAAAGAAATCCTTTTTTCCCTCCATGAGCCATGAATGGGCTCTTCAATCTGGTTTCTTTTTGCTCATAACACTCATCTCCAGTTTGACTTCAGATGGTTTTATTTCTTGTTTTAAACTCATGTACTTGAAAATTATGAGTTTCGGGGGCAACACAAATTTCGGCAAGGGCTGATGGTATCTGTGTTGTAATGGATGCCCTCCCAGATTTCAGCAGTATTTATCCCTAACAGAGATAAACAGGACATTTTTTATCAGAGGCATTGCTATCAGACCTGAAAGGATCAGACTATATAATAGTTATTATCTGACAGGCACTAGCTTATCCTTTACAGGAAAAAAAAAAAAAAAACAAACCCACTAGAAATGGTAAATGACTTTTTTTCATCACTAACCACCTTCTAAGCCCTTGTTTTTCTTACCCCCTTAGACTGAGATTACAAGCATGAGAACAACACCAGTGACAAAATAATCTTTTCTCACAGTTCCTCCGCACACTACTCTTTGCATTGCACAAGACGACAGTGGTCAATAGAATGTACTCAAGAGCCAAGTGAGAACTGAGAGAAGAGAGATCGCCTGATGATGTCGGGTAAAGCAAGTGAACTCTGGCTCCCTGCCTCAGGTCTCCCAGTTCCAACTCTGATTTCAGCCTCAGCGGTAATGGACAGCGCCACATTAAGTTCCCACTGACAGCTACTCACCCCCTGCACGCTGCACATATCTTTCTATTTTGTGCCCAGGAACATTCTCCAACACTATGGAGTCCACTTGCCCCACATGCAAGCACAGCCCTGAAGTACTGGGTTAATATTCCCAGTGGCAACCCCTAACTATCAGGGGACAGGAGCCAGTGGGTAAATGCTCCCGCCTCCTATCCTTGAGGTTGGCAATTTAGGAAATATAAGTAGACATTCTGTCTACATCTCAGTACGACCTGGGAGAACCAAGCAAAGGCTGCACAAGTAAAAGCGACTACCTCAGTTATACACTACCTGCTAACTTCCATTACATCCCTGTCTCGTCTTGCCTGCTCCTTTACTCCTGCTCCCTGGATTATCTCCAACATAAATTGTGTGCACCCAGGTTGTTGTCTTGGGCTCTACTTTCAAGGGAATGCAAATTAAGATGGGTGGCTTTGTTTACTACCCTCTATTGCTTTATGACAGAGATCAGTAAACTTCTTCTCTAAAGGGGTAGATTGTAAATGCCTGTAGTTCATATAGTCTTTGTTGCTGCTACTAAATTCTGCAATTTTAGAGTGAAAATAGCCACTGACAATACACAATAAATGGGCATGCCTGAATTCCAATAAAACTTTATTTACAAAAACTGGTGATGGGGTGAATTTGGCCTGTGAGCCATGAATCAACCCCTGTGAATCTCCTAAATTCGTTTTGTGATGCAGTAGAACACGCTTAGATACTCCCGAGCTTAAGTATCCTAATGATAATAATTAATGAAGTTAATAATTATCTTTTACTAAAATTATCATGTACAAGGCACTATTTCCTGACAGGTGTTTTACGTACATTACCATGTTTTTTTCCCAACATTTTCATTTCATTTTTGAAGAAACTGAAGCCCAGAAAAGCTGTGCTAGTCATTCCTACTGTTCATCAAATAGCTTTCTGCCCTCTATACACGATTGGATTATCATTCCTGGTCCTTCTTCTAGTGGGGAAGGCCATCTAATTATTTCTAGACAGTGCATGATAAGATTTAATTAATGTCAAATGATCCTCCAGAGCTCTTTTTCCCTTTGCAACAACCATTGACAAGTTCCAGGTACTGAGTCCCAGTTTGAGGACAATGTGAGGAAGCAAACACCCAGTGAGCATGTAACATAAGGGGGAAACAGATCTGAGATTTCAGAAGTTATTTGTCACCATTTCGTGACTTAACCATCTTTACTAATACAGAAACTAAGCAACTTGACCACTGCCACAGCTAGTAAGTGACAAAATTTGGACATAAGTCTTCAGACTCCAATGTTTGATTTGTTTCCGCTGTACCTCCCTCACTATGTGTAAGTCTCTTCCTGCACATAAAAAACAAGTTAAGGCAACTACTCCCTGATAAAGAATGTCACTGGAAGGCCAAACACCTTCTTTCTTAGCTGTGTTCAAAACACACCCAAAAAGGAGAAAAATCTGGAAAAGGATGAGCAAGACAAACACTTATTCTAGAAAAATTGTCCAGTATATAAAATTTAGATTCAGTGCCCTATCATCTTTTTCCCACTTTTACCCATACTTCCTATAGACGAAACATTCTGGAACATCTGTCCAGTCTTATGGTTGACTTTTCTCTGGTCATTTATTCCATTTCTCTCCAATGAGGGTGGCTACTCCCTACAATGTGACCAGACTGTTTCTAATTGACCATGGATTGACCCCTGATCCAAGACAGGACAATCAGCTGGTCTTCCCAGGGAAACCGGGGTTGGGGCTGATCCACTGAAGCTTCTAATTTCAGGGGTTTTTTTTAATTTATTTTAATTTTTTTATTATATTATGTTAGTCTGGGTAGTAAGGAGGGCACGTATTGCATGGTGCACTGGGTGTTATATGCAACTAATGAATCATCGAACTTTACATCAGAAACCAGGGATGTACTGTATGGTGAAGCTGATTTTTCTATTGCAATGAAGCATTCCGAGATTACAGAGTAGCAGACTTCATCCTGCCGTCTGAACTAAGGTCTTCAGAGAGAAAAACAAGCAGACATGCAGAAAAGTGAGAAAAAGACAAAGAGAGAGAGCCCGCTCAGCATTTAAAGGGTTGGTTCCCGGCCCGGTTCCACTCCTGACACTGAGGTTAATGAGATGTTTCTCAAGTCTGGTTATAAATGCTTTCAGTTTGCTTAAACTACATCAAATTTTTTTCTATGATTTGCAATCAAGGAGTCCTAAAAAATACAACTCCCAATTCATGAGTCCTTTTCCACAACTGCTCAAAAATTTAATCTTAACAGATGGGCTACATCTTCTAGTAAAAATAATTAGCCTCGATAGCTACCTCAAAAAGACTTTAGTAAAATAACTCAGTCTTATGTATTTTACAGGAAAGTCACTAAAAACAAATATCTGATTGCAGAAATTGAGCTACTAAGTTGAGCTATTTTAACCAATTACTTTCCAATACTCTTCAAAAGATCCTCATCCCCTTTCTCACATCAGACGAACCCTAACAGTATAGAGAAAATATGTATTTCTTAATGCAAACAGAAAAACTGAGTGAAAATTTGAGTTTTACTATCACTAGTTATCTCCTATTAATTAGAAAAACAGGAAGAGAAGAATTAATTTTATGTTTTGGTTTTCAAGACATGGTTAGTCCTCTTGGATTAATCTTTCCAAAAATATACACTAAATCACAAAATAGTCTTCTCTCTCTCAAAGTAAGAAAGATAAATTATTTAAATTAAATATCTCATTTTTTCTCAAGGAAGGAAGGATGTTTTTTTCTATAGTAAGTCAGTAGCAAGTAACATGATTCTATAAATGTATAGACTAGTTCACTCTGCATCACTTGCTATATAAATAGAAGAAAAATGTTTAGTTTTAAAAAGGAAAGGGATAAACAGCTATTTCAGGAATAAATCATTTAATCCTTTGACTAAAACCATAAACATAAAATAAATATATTATGTGGTCTGCATCAAAATTTCCTGAAATTCAGGAGGCTAAACTGAATTAATATTATATGTTGCCTCAGGAATTGCAGCTGGCTGCCTCGGGAAATATATAGATATATAGCTATATATATCCTAAACTGTGATATAAAATAAAATTGGAGAAAATCAGACATTGTTTATTGCCTGAATATTTATAGTGTGGGGGAATTTCAGCATCAATAACTTTTTTAAGAAATGTTGAGGTTTGGGGCGCCTGGGTGGCACAGTGGTTAAGCGTCTGCCTTCGGCTCAGGGCGTGATCCCAGTGTTGTGGGATCGAGCCCCACCAGGCTCTTCTGCTATGAGCCTGCTTCTTCCTCTCCCACTCCCCCTGCCTTGTGTTCCCTCTCTCGCTGGCTGTCTCTGTCAAATAAATAAATAAAATCTTTAAAAAAAAAAAATGTTGAGGTTTATTTGGATTTAGTTTATTCTAGAATCGTTGAAATTAGAAGACTAATTATAATTTCATATTTTAGTCGTGTATTGAATCAAATGTTATTGTTTTTATTCTTACTATTTTTATGCTGTTTTTTACCCTATTTTTTAATTTAGTCCATACAACATTTGGAAAAATATTTTTGAATAGAGATTTTCTATGGAGATTTTAATCAAATAATAAAAATTTTATATTAATACACATTTTCATTACAAGAATGTTCATATTCTAAAAATCATGAGTGATGTACATTTTCACTCAAATAGTGGAATATTCATAATAAGGCATTTCTTGATTTTTAATGTTTAATATTCAGCAGGAATTAATTTCATATTATTACAAATGATAAAAAAAATGACACTGTACTATAGAACTAGAATTTCTAATTTATAAACTCATTTTTATATTCACACTTTGGAGAAAATTGTGGTCACATTAAACTGCTTACATAAGCTTTTAAAGAAGTAACTAGAAAATGGAAAGTAAAATTTGCAGTGCCATTTGGCTGGCTAATTTATCTAAAATACGATAACTGTAAAACCAGGTAGAAGGTCATAATTATAATTTTTCTCAGTGAGATCTGCAATAGATCTCTCCACATTTAGAGAATTCAGCATTTTTGCCCATTCTTATAAGGTTTTTTTTTTTTTTAAGTATCCAAGCAAGACAAACTACATTTGCAATTCCTTAATAAGACTGTGTGTAAGACACAGGTATAGTGATAAGTCTTATCATTTCCAGGAGGATAGGGAATAATTTCCTTTTTACCCTAAACATCCAGAAGAGAGGTCCTATTAATTCAAGGTCTCTTACCCTTCCAAAGGAAATCATCTAAAATTTTATGTGGCCGTTTAAATGATTGCTTTGGGAAATTTATATGGTAGTCATGGGAACAAGTAAAGAAGTCAAGGCAACATTGATCATTTTAATAGTGTGCAAGTGATCCATCCAATTTGTAAATACTTTGGACCATTCTTCTAGGTCATGAGTGATCAGAAAAGGCATTTATACAAAATTAATGAAATAAAATACAAGCTCATTAATTTAAGGTAAACCCCCCTAAAGTTTTTTAATGGATCAGATTCATCATAAATACTTCATCTGAGCTTTTGAGAAAGCAAAATATACCTCCTTTAAGGGGTTATTACATACTTTTTAAAGAAGACATATTTTCTCTTTGATAATTAAGAAATAATTCCTTTGTTTTCTTATCATCCTGAGTATTTCCATGAACAGCACTTCTCTACAAAATCTACTTCTGTGGTTTCATCAACATTTGTCTGCATTTAACTAGTAAAGATGTCAACAGGGTGCTCATGGATCTTGAGAGCAGCCATGTCAGGGGCGAACCACAGCAAGCACAGACAGGTCACATCTGAGACCAGCACTGGCAGGAGAGTGAGACAGATGACAGAAGAACTGAGCACGTTATAGATGCTGGAAAGAGACAGGACAAGACATATTGATGATTTCTGGGCAGTAAATATTATAAACAGTGAGAGTTCTGGAAGCAGTGTGAGTAAAGGGTGATCCTACATGCAGGATGTCCTGGGATTCCTGAAAAGAGCAACGGAGGAAAGGCACCATGCATCTTTGGAATCCAAGGTGAGCAAGCAAAAGGGATCAAAGAGGTCTGAGAGCAAGTAACAGAGCCTCAGTTTCAATGGTGGGGTTTGGAGACTCATCTCTGAAGGGGGTGAGGAGGACCCCAGTCATAGAGGGATCAGAGGATCAAACAGATTACACAAATGCACGAAGACAGAGTCAAGGGAACAAAGTAGAGCCCTAGGTACTAGAATGAGAAACTTGGTTAGTGTACTAAATAATTCATTGATTGTTTATGATTAATTTATGATAACTAAAGTAAAAATCTAGGAAGAGCACTATATCAAGTAAATTTTCCTTTGAAACTGAGGCAACTCTGAGCCTGAGGCTGGCAGGTCAAACAGCCCACGTCCCAGGCAAGAAGCCTCCAGAGAGACGAGCAGACAGAGCTGGATGCTGACACGCAAAAGTCTCCATGTGGCTCTTCATCTTTTACCCACATCAAAACTCAGGCCTAATGCCCCGCAAGTACCATTAAGATCACACCTACCACAATGATTTATAGCAGATTAAACGGATATGTGTAATTAAAGACCCTCACCCAAAGCAGTGGCACAATAATGCTGATACCACTCTTTTTTTCATGCTTCGGATCCAGATTTTCCAAACCTCTCCCGCATCTACTGCCCTAAAGTCTGATTTCTACCTACACTCTATTCCACCCAATTTGTATCCTAACCAATCCAGTATCACTTTCAGGTGGAAACAAGAGTAGCTATATCTACTTCTATAAAAACAAACAAACAAACAAACAAAACATAGGCATGCCTGTAGAACAAACATTTACGTATCTTTTGAAGACATATCAAGGCACAAAAGACCTAGAATCCAGTACACTTTCTGGCTCTGCTCGCAATCTGGCCAAGGGAAGCCTGAGGGGTGGAGAGGTCTCGTGATGCAAAACCCTCACCAGCCACATTGCGGCTCTTCCTCATCACCTTCCTAGGAAGAGCTGGCCATGGTGGAAGCATTACCAACAATCTCCCGATCTGTATGTTCAGGTTAGATGGTTACTTACAGATTTAGCAGCACTGAGCCATTTGGGTGGTGTAGTAAACAGTAGCATAAAGTCCAGAAGATGTCAGCTCCTGGGGTTTGCAGCAAGGGCCTCTGTAAATTCACTGGAGGCTTGCCAAGGCAATTCTAGGTCTTGACGATGTAGCTTCCATGTGGTGGTGCTGAGTGAGACAGAGATATTTCTTCTTAACTGCAACAATTTTAAGTTATAATTCAGGAGCTAATGCTCTGATTTTAACCAGATTTCAGATTCTCAGGATTCACTGTTTACAGCTGTAGCCCAGAGAATGACCCATCCTTCCACCTTAACCCAAAGCCATATCGATTCCATTTACAGAGAAGCCTAAATGTTTAAAGGAAAGGAAATGTAAAACACAGTTTCTCAGCTCCTTGTTTCTCTACCAATGCTTTTTGTGGTACTTTAAAAAACAAACAAACAAAAAACCTACCACAACATTTTTCATTAATTCCAATCAAGATATGGAGTCCATTTCTCTGCCATTTGAAGCTAGACTTGGCCATATGACTTGTGGTGGTTAGTGAGGACTTAACAGATGTGATTCGGGCAGAGGAGCTTAATAGGGCTTGCACCTCGGGACTAGCTCTTTCTTTGCTGCTGGGAACTCTTTTGTCACAATGTCAGTTGACCCAGGCTGACCTCCAGAAGGTTACAGCATGTGGGGAAAGTTTCTGCTGCACCAGTGAAAGGCGCTGACGTATGAGTGAGGCTTCCCAGATCACCCAGCCACAACCAAGCTGGCCCAGATAAAAAAACCAACCCACGGAACTATGGGAGAAAAAAAGTTGTTGTTTTAGGACATGAATGTTTGAGGTTGAATGCTATGCAATAAGCAAGATGAAAAATTCTCTTCCTTAGTTCACATAATATAGAGCTGCAAAAAAAATAGCATTTAATATGGATTAATTATAGGAATAAGATCCTGACAAGGAACAGAGCTTCATATTTTGTCATTTGTCTCAGAAAAAAAGCTATTGGATAAATTTATTTTGTTGTGATGAGCACGTAAAACAAGGTCAAGGATTATATAGCACATATCTACCTGTGAATATACTTGCATATGTGTGTTCAAAAATAACTAATTCTTATATTTATTAGCATCATTGATTAGAGAATTGGCAGGGGGCTGTTTGTTTGCTTTGGTTTTGGTTTTCAAATTACTTCTCTTGGGAAATATTACCCAAGAAAAACATTTCTCTTGAAATAACAAAGTACATTCATCCAGCTAGATTTTGCTCCTGTTTCCCAGACACAATCACATGGGTTATGATGTGGCCAACTGTGAACTTGTGCTGGAACAGATTTAATTTTGCTTTAATTTAATAACATGGGGCAATGGCTCAGAGAAGAAACATGGTTCTCTCCTCTAAGCAAGAGGAAAAATCAGAGTAGGCTGGACAGTGTGACTGGTAGTTACGCAGCTGAATTTTGTTGTTCAAAATTAGAACCTAGGTTCAGAGCTCAAGGGTGGAAGCTGTGTAATTTAGGGTCCTGCTCACTTGTACCAGGTGTACCCTTGGCTTTCTGACCACACCCACTGACTTACTGCCATGGTGAGCCTGGCACACCTAACTGCTGGATTCTCTAAGATGCTGTAAAAACTTATCAGCCACATGACAGTAGGCTCCCTTCCTTTATATTATCCAACAGATCCAGACCAAAATTAGAAAATTGAGACTTTTTTTCTAGAACAGTGATTTATTTAGTAACTCTAATCTGAAGACATTCACTTTTGAAACGCTGAAGAAATTGCAAACAACTTATCACACAGAAATTTTGGAACCATCCATATCAATAAAAGTGTCTCTTGCTAGTTTATGACTGGAAATCAAATAATGATCAACAGTGGTATTGATCTCTTCCTACACAATCTTCTTTTGAATCACTAATTCATTAAAGAATCACAGATTCTTAAGGTCCACAAATTTCGTGATCTTGAAACTTCAAGGAGAAAGTAGGAATGATAGTTTTTTAAAAATGTTCTAATGTGGTGATGAAATGATGCCATTTCAAGCAAAAATATTAATTATTTAAAAACAAATCAATGTGGATCAAGTATTATGAATGATTGGAAATTTTTTTTAAAGATTTCATTTATTTGTCAGAGAGAGAGAGAACAAGCAGGGGGAGCAGCAGGCAGAGGGAGAAGGCCTGACGAGCAGGGATCCCAATACAGGACTCGATCCCAGGACCCTGAGATCATGAACTGAGCTGAAGGCAGACTCTTTTTTTTTTTTCAAGGTGGAATATAGCCTTTATTTTTTTTAATAATAATCTTTTATTATGTTATGTTAGTCACCATACAGTATATCCTTAGTTTTTGATGTAATGTTCCATGACTCATTATTTGCATATAACACCCAGTGCACCATGCAATATGTGCCCTCCTTAATACCCATCACTGACCTATCCCAATCCCCCACCTCCCTCCCCTCTGAAGCCCTCAGTTTGTTTCCCAGAGTCCACAGTCTCTCATGGTTCATTCCCTTCTGTTTACCCCCCCCCATTCTTCCCTTCCTTCTCCTACTGATCTTCCTATTTCTTATGTTCCATAAGTGAGTGAAACTGTATGGATAATTGTCTTTCTCTGCTTGACTTATTTCACTTAGCATAATCTCCTCCAGTCCCGTCCATGTTGCTGCAAATGTTGCATAATCATTCTTTTTGATGGCTGAGTAATATTCCATTGTACATGTGGACCACATCTTAATCCGCTCATCTGTTGAAGGGCATCTCGGCTCCTTCCACGATTTAGCTATTGTGGATGAAGGCAGACTCTTAACCGACTGAGCCACTCAGGCATCCCTGCTGGGAAAATTTTTTTAAGTTCATCTATTTGTGCATGTATAATATGTGTCTATACATTATCTATTTCTAATACTTTTTGGTGTCACTAGTCATTTTTAGAGTGAGGAATTTGGGGGTAGAAGGAGGTTGTTTTATTTTGTTTATTAAGTTAGTTCTCTTGAGAAATATTACCCAAGATAAATCTTTTTTTTCCCCAGGAATAGGGAAGACCCCTAACAAAATGTTACTTCTGTTTCCGCAGACCCAAGAGTCAAATGACATTTGAGGTAAAGACAGTTTTCACAAGTCCACAAACAAATCTTCATTGTGAACTGCAAGTATTCTATCCTACCACTTAGATAAATAAATTAGTACTTTGGGATTCATTTTCTTTTCAATCTTGCCTTAATCTTTTTTCTTATCTTAAAATGTTATCAACTGCTCTCTACCTTCATCCTCCTTTTACTATAGTATAAGCTATACTGGTGGCTTTGTGTAGCACGATTTTAAGCATCTTGCTCAAAGTTTAAATATTTGTATTTAATATGCAAATATTTAAAATGATAATATCCACTACTGACATTTTTCAGGGAAATATAACTACTCAAGCAATATTGATAACAACAAAAAGAACAAAGAGTTTTACAAATCAATAATCATTACACGAGTCATTCAAAATTAGCAGAATTTCATATACTTTGATTCACCAATGTCTTTCCTGAGAATTTAAAGATAATAACTAAATGACAAGGAAAAAAGATAATACATATGAATGTTACAGGACCCTTAATGTTTTGCAACAATTTTATTATAGAAAAAATATATATTCCAAATATATAAGAGTTGGAATATATGATTAAGTGGATTCTGACTTGTGAAAGACTGATACCCAATGACTAAAATATTAGTCTGAAGACTGCATCATGTAAAATGTTTACAATATTAGGATAAATATCAGATCTCAATATAGCATCTGTATAATATTTTATATGTTTGTCAAATTATGTGTCTTTATTTTCAAGAACTGGAAACAATTTGAGAACATGGATCAGAGTAGAGTAGTGAGATTTTGAAATCTGACTTCTTTTAAAAATTCCCTTATTATTATAATGTTTAATCAACAATTTTTAAACCTCATATATATTTTCACAAATGGAATGACCCTTTTAATTCTTGTAAGAGTAGCTAGTAGAAATCTTACTCCATAAACTGTCAGGATGAGTAAATATCAGTTTATTTTTCTGTATCTAAAGTTAATTTCTCTTTCAGATCCCTATTCTCCCGAATCTCAGTCAATCCAGGGTCTTCTTTCATCCTTCTTGTGATCCCATCCTTGTTCGTCTCTGTTTTTCACACCTTGACCCTTGTTCCCTCCTTCCTCATTCTTCATCACTTGTCTTTTTCAATCAGCTGTTTTCTCTGAAATGCTCATACTACTCTCAGGAATGTGAGAAACTGCCTATTACTTCCATTCATCAGGGCTAAGTTAAGTTCTGATTCCTGTACCTATCGTGGGATAATTCCATGCCAGAATGAGGCTGTCGAACATTTGAGTGACTGCTGCTTGTCCATCTTCTCAGATATCCCTAAACACTTCCTTTGCTCACAGTTATACTTGCTACATTAAACTCTGAGGTCTTCATTCCTACCCCCACCATCAAGTTTCACCCTAAAATGCGTATGCAGCTCCTCTGTGCCTCAGTTTCCCATTCTTATGGGAAATTTGATCACCCATTGCATACCAGACTTGGACTACACAGCAAAATGGACTGAACTCGGGTGCCCTTTGCAAATCAACAAATGTTTACACTTATACCCCCCCCCGTTCCCTAGAGAAATGATCACATTGGGGCCTAGTTTTTACATTATCATGATTCTTTCTGGCCTAAGGTCTCTCAAGGTGCAGGCCTTTGGAAATCAAAGCCACATGGTGACTGCTCTGTTCTCTATGTTTTCACTATCATTCCTCTGCAGAGGCAAAGAACTCCAGTGATCAAAGATGACTAGGCAGTGGGAAAAAGAAAATGCAAGGGGAGAGAAAACCATCATATTTCAAAACCTATTGTTCCATGCTACCATTATGAATATTGCCTAAATTCAAGAAAAGTCCTTGTGGCTTTATCCGCAGTCAAGAAAAATTGCATAATATATAAGGCCATACATTTGGGATGACTCATAAATGCGTGTGATTATAAAAACAGAACAACTGTAGTTTTTCTTCTATTAATGTTGCATGTGGATAACCTCAAATTCAATTGTTTAGACAGATGCTGAAACAGGTTCACAAATTTACTCTCTATTATTCTGATGCCCCGAAACTATTTCTTCTTTATTTTCTAAAAACAATCTCCTGTTCCTATAAAATCCCATCCCACTGGTGGCATAAACAAAATATGCATTTGCCAATTGATGGTATTTCATAGTATGGGGCTTTAATAAACTCAAGGGAATCCAGTCTCCACCAGCTGAGTGCTCAGACATTTCCTTCCTGCCACCTCATCAGATAACCATCCCATTCTTCCCAGGATGGGACCTAGGACTTGGGGAGGGCTAGGGGAAGGTTGTAGGGCTTACTTGAGCAATGAGGACTTAGGATCCAAATATGCAGATCTGTGGGCTGTGCTATGGAACCCTGTTTCCTCCCCCAGAGAGAGGGATTGTTATCACTCAGGATCTGAGCCACTGCACAGTTTCTGAGATATCACTGGTACTCTACAGGCTATCCTCTTGTATGATCAGTGTTCCTTATCCTCCCCTGCAAATTTGCCTCTATTCCAGAGCTAACAACCCTCAGAACTGTAGCCAACCTCCATTCAGACCAAGTCGTAGGCTGTCTTCAGCCTCAGCTCTTACAATGGTGTGACTTTGCCCCCAACCCAGGTGGCCCCTTGGCAGTCTTGTTGCATCTCAGCACCGCTACCTTACATATCCCACTCAGCTCATCAGATGTCCTTCCCACATCTCAACCACAGCACACAACAACCAAGAGAGGATCTGGGGCATTTGCTCATTTATTTTCTTTGCCTAAGAACACATCAAAAATTTTTACTCTGAGGCAGTGATAGCATGTTGGTTCCAGGTTACACGACACCGCCACCTCCTTCAAAAGTGTCAAATTTGGAATGAGACAATAGTTTTCTCTATTTTTCTTTCCCTTTAAACTGCAGAACACTCTCCTTCCAACTTCTCAGTCAGAAAAACATGAAGTTACTTGTTTAACCACCTGTTTCCTCTGCCTCTTATTTCTCTCTCTCTCTCTCCTTCCTTTGCTCCTTCCCAAGAACTAGAAAGGCATTCTTCTAGGTCCCTTTCTTAGAGAGAAAGGATATCCCTTCTCCTTACAAAGACAGAATTCATCCTCTCCACATTATAGTTTTTCATAAATTGAAAGACAACTATTGAGGAAGTAGCTGCAGGGCCATGTGAAATGTTGAGGGTAGAGCATTGGCCTAATGTTTTCAAATATAATCCCCATTACCTTATTCATAACATAAACTTACATTAAATAGCCCTTTTCATTGGCAAAGTAATTTTATACATGTTAGTCCAAACCAGATTTTGTGATAATATTGTGAATGATTTTTAAAAGACTAGTTTAAACAAGATAAGTAAGATTTAGTTTAAAAAAAACAAAAAAACAAGCTTTTGTGGGAGATAGTATTGTGAAATTGAGACCTAGCAATGGCAAAGCTAGGACCCCACCCTGACACTTAAAGCTCAAATTTCAGCATTCTCGCCATTCGCCAGAGTCTTCATACTTCCCAGATTATCACGTGGATGGCAACATACTAGATCAAATTGCTCACAATGTTTATGAAGTGGTCAGTGAAGACCAGCTCTTTATCAAAGAATATCTGGTTTGGAAAGAATCTGACTTGTCAATTTAACAAAACAAGAAATTGTCACATGCCAGAAATGGTCTTCAGTTTTTAAAAATGTTCTTTAGAATTTGTCTAGATGTCTTTGAGAAATTATATAAAATATAGTTTCGATCTCTCCAGATTTTTTCCATTTCATATTTCCATTGGCCCCATTTTTAAAAAGAACTTATTTATTTATCTGAGAGAGGCAGTGAGTGAGAGAGAGAGCACAAGCAAGGGGAGCGGGAGAGGGAGAAGCAGGCTCCACCCTGAGCAGGAAACCCAACAAGGGGCTTGATCCCAGGACCCTGGGATCATGACCTGAGCCGAAGGCAGACGCTTGACTGGCTGAGCCACCCAGGTGCCTCTCCCTGGCCCCATTTTATCACAAATTATTAATTACTATTATTATTTTTATTATTGCTATATGTAGAAAAGATACATATGGAATTTCAAATGCCTATCCGTCAATTAGTTTTCAGTTGATCATTACATCTTTGAGGTCCTTCTAAATAATCAGCAAAATCGTTGAGAAATATAATACTTGAAAAGCTGGAGAGGATCTTGATGATAATTTAATTCAAATTTGTTAACTGTGTATTTGTGTCTCATTCAATCATTCATTGAACAAATGTGGACTGAAAACCTACCATTCCCCAGGCACCATTCTAGGGTCTGGAACACATTCATAAGCCAAATGGCCTAAACTCGCTACTCTCAGATAGCTTACATTTTAATTTGTGAGACATTAAAGATAAATAACTGAAATGTATAGAATGTTAACAAAAAAAAAACAGGTGCCAAGGAGCAGATAATAAATAGCAAGAAAGGGAAGATGTAATGTGCAATGGGGGATACTTCAATACGGTGGCTGAGGAAAGCCCTCAGGGAAAGGCTGACTTTTGAGTAAAGATGTGATTGGGGTGGGCCCAGGAATGGGAATGCTAATAACTTAGGTAAAATTCAAATTCTTGAAAATTCAAAATCTCGACAGGGGTAAGCTGCAGGAGAACAGGCACTCTCATACATTAGCAGTATATGCTAATTGTAGTACTAGTGGTATGTACTAGTGTTAGAGCAAAATGATATGAACCTGTCAGGGAAAATTTCTCAGTATCTAATGACACTATATATCATTCCCCTTTTGACCCACTGTTCCCACTTCTAGGAATCTATTCTGACACACATCTCCACGATTTTAAAACAATATAAGCACATTATTTACAAAACAAATTAATAGAAAATATCAGAGTCAACATAATCCTTATGAGATTGTATCAAGGAAATACACTACTTAATTATTATTATTGCTTTAAGCCACTACATTTGGGGGCAATTTTTTCCACATCCAGAACAACTGGGCCAAACAGTAAGGGATAATGAAACACTGAACAATAAAAGAAAATTCATGAGTTCACATTGACAAGCAAGGAAGGGAGAAAGACAGAAAGAGAGGAAAGCAATAAAGAGATAAAAGAGGGGGGAAAGAAAGGGAAGCTCATTACTGATGCCAGCTAAAAAGTGCAGAATAAATGTTAGAATTACATCTCCATTTTGCAGTCACCAAGGTAACAGCTAATTTAAAGAAGGATCATCAATGGATGTTAAATCTTTTGGATAAAAACTGGGGGTAGTGGGAGCAGTGGGGGGGGAGTAGCAATGTACTCACCAACTCTCACAGTATCATCCACAAATTACTAACTAATTGCAAAAGGAAACAGTCAACCTTTCTAATGGAGAGAGCTGGCAGATACCACCTTTACCAAGGGATTCAACTCTGCATCACTGATAACTAGAACACCTGCTACTATAAGAAGGTGATGTGACATATATATCATGTATTCTTGCTAACAGTGTTTAGCCTAGGTTCATTTGTGAGATTTAAAAAAACAAGACAAATAAAAAATGTGGGATATTGCCTAACACTGCTGATCTGATCTTTAAAAGTCCATGTTATAATAACAGCAGCAGCAAAAAGACTGGGGACTCATCCAGATTAAAAGGGACTAAAAGTGACACAACAGCAAAAGTAACATGTGCACCTTAAATAAAAAAGACTGCATTTAGATAAGATTACTGAAATATTTTTGCTTTCTTGGGTGTAGTTATGGTGTTACGGTTATACAGAAGAATATATAATTTCTCAGAACAGACGTGCTAATGTATTTAAGAGCGAAATATTATGATAGGTCTAACCTACTTTCAAATAGTTTAGCAAAATAAAAATTCTTGGGGTGAAGATGGAAGAAGGGAGAGAGAGGGGAGAGAAGGAAAAAGAGAGAAAGAAAAGGAGGAAAAATGTTAACAAGTTGTGAATCTAAATGAAGGATATATGCTTATTCATTGTACTAACTTTCCAGCTTTTATATAGGTTTGAAGTTGAAAACAAAAACTGTTGTTAAAAACAAAATAGAGTACTGGAGCTGAACGGAAGTCAACAAGTATAGACAGATATTTGGTGGAATTTTGCTATAGGATAGGAGAGAATTAGGATAGGTAAATAGGGGAGATGGTAATCCCCAATTTCTTGATTTCTACGTTAAGGAGACTAATTCAGAATATTGACATGTGGATCTATAATGTATGTATAGAAATTCTGCAAAAATTCCTACCTCTGCAGTAACTTTTGTTTTATCATGTTCCCATAACTTTTCTTCCTTTCATTTAGAAATATTCTACAATAATCAAGATAGTATGGTACTAGCAAAAGAACAGGCAAGTAGATCAATGTATACAATAGAGTCCAGAAATAGACCCACAGAAAGATAAGAAACTGAGTTTTGATAAAGGAGTAAGGGTAATAAATAAAGTGAAAAAATTATCTTTTCAACACATGGTGCTGGAATAACTGGACATCCACATTCCAAAAAATGAAAACAGATGCAGATCTTACACCCTTCACAAAAATTACCTCAAAATGGATCGGAGACCCAAATGTAAACCATAAAGCTGTAAAACTCAAAGAAGAAAACATAGGAGAAAATCCAGATGACCTTGGGTATGATGATGAGTTGTTAGATTCATAGACTCATGATTGATACAATCATGATGAATAATGAAACCTACCAAGATCCAAACAGTAAGGGATAATAAAACACTGAACAATAAAAGAAAATTCAGTCATGAAAAAGGCAGCCTTTTGGTAACCTCTGGTATCTCCATCTCCTTAGCTAAATTTATTTGTCCATTCTTAATGATAGGAAACACTAGGATTTATTTTACATTGTTTTTGAATATTTGTGCTTCTCTGAAAAGGCTGTTTGAGAAAAGTCTTGGCCCTGACTGAAGGTATTCCTATAGCAGACCACCAGGGATAAGAAACTTGAGTTAGCTCTTTAATTGTTTTATCAAATGTCAGCCTTGCCTAAGTTCTAAGGTGTGTGGGTTGCCTTTCAATCAATAAGACAGAACATCTACACTTGACTGATTCCTATCAGAAAACCCATGGAGACAACTGCTTCTCCAGATAAGGACAGAGTAGCCATTTATTTCCTAAGGTTCTCTAATTTTCACCTTTTTTATCAGCCCTGAACACGAGAAAGAGATATACTTTTACTAAATTACATTAACTCTTCCCACGTACAAGATATACTTTTACTAAATTACATTAACTCTTCCCACGTACAAATGTCTTTTCAGATCTACAGTTTAACATTGTGCCTTGTCTTTTGTTTGGACAAGTATATGAAACAGTGACGTGATGTTGCACATGGCTTCCTTTGTTGCCCTTCATACATGATGAGAGTTTACCATGAACTTCCATTTCTTCTAACGTCATGTGACACACTTTTCTGAATTCAGAATGAAGATATATAGGCTATTTCTCATGGTTTGGCATCTTTTACCAAATGAGAATTATTCACTCGGCACTGTTCTTTTCACTCTGGCTGCTAGGAAGCTAAGTGATCTTTTCTGATCTTTCCTTCATTAGCTTTCTTCACTTCTCAACCCCGTCAGTCTACCCTTGCTTTCGTTTCATAAAAGCTCACTTCATCTGTTCAATATTACAAAGGTCTTTACATATTCTATGGCAAAAACTCCTAAGCATGTTTGGCGAGCAATTTAATTAAGTGGTAATCCACGGCACTCAGGAAAACACACACAAAGAGCCAGATTGAACATCCTGAAGGGGGCTCTTAGAGACTCAGAGCATGTCAGACATCCAAGCAACAACTGTCATAAAATGAAATAAGAACCATAATAGAAACAGAAAAAAGGTGCAGTGGGAATATAAAAGGAAAATGCCTATGGTTTGACAGAAGAGAATGAGAAGACCTCACAAAAATGGGAAATCTTAACTGGGATCTAGAAGGATGAGGAGAAATTTATAGGCAAATATATTTGTAATGTATGGTGGGACATGAATCTCACGGCACAAATGAAGGACATATGAAACAACAACATTGCTCTATAACCAAATGCCTCCAATTAGACCCTGGTACTGTCACTTAATCTGATTAATTTGGTCTCTCTCCTACGATCCCATAGAATCTTCATCTTATCTAGGGAGTTCAAGGAAAAAGTGGCTTTGATTCATTTTATAGTCTTCTAAATGACTTTTGTCTGGACATGGCCTTTTGAAATTCAGAAGCCAGGTATTTGATTGTTTTTATTCTTTATTCATTGGAGTTGTGTCATCCCTTCTCAGAGATCATGACAGCAAGTTGTAACACTTTGAGAAAGCAGTAAACTGGGTAAAGTACCCAGTATTGGGTGCCATGGCAAAATATCATCCCTTCCCCAGAGGAACCTCAGTGGTGAAAGGAATCTTAGACATTCTCTAAGTCAGCCCTTTCACCTTCATTTTATGGAAAAAATATTTGATGTAAACAAAAGGCAGAGCAATGCTCTCAAGACCATCCCAGCCAGTTGGAGTTGTGGACCACATTCCTGACTCTTGCCCCAGCAATAGTCCAGGTCTCAACAATATAGTCCCTCAATTTGGGAAACAAATTGCCAAGGGAGTTTGTTAAAATGTACTGAAGGTATATATTTTAGGATTCTACTGTTAGAGATTTGGATACGGAGAGGGGAGCAAGAAAACTGCATTTTAAGCCAGCATCTCAGGTGATGATAATGTGAAGAACCCACCCTTCTAAAAACACCACCTTGGAGGCCACAATAGCAATGACTTATTGCTCTTAATTTCTTTATCCCCTGTGCCTGCAGAGCACATGGTGTATAGGAAATGTCCAATGTTGAATGAATGAGTAAACCATATTTCTTAAAATACACACCACCTTCAAACTTTGTTGTTTCTTTCTAACAAAAGTACTGCCAAATTTGTTCTTGACTGGACTATTTTGAACTGTTATCCTTGAATTATACTGTTTTTCTATTTCTTTATAAATCAAGATTTTCGATACAAAGTCCAGATCAAGATTTCGCAACACAGAAAGCCAGCAACCTCATAAAACATCCCAGGAAGCAAGAATTCAAGCGGCGAAAGAGAGTGATTGTTTAAGGTGTCATTGTTCACCCTTTGAACACGTAAGCTGTTATTTCAAATCAAAACCCGAGTTATTTTTTTGGTATTTTGTGATTCGTTGTAGCCTCATCTTCATTTATGAGATAATATAAAAGCGTTCTTCCTCTGTTATGTACGTGACTATTAAACATTTAGGACTACAGAGTGAATATCTCTATATTCTATAAACAAATATTCTAAAGAAGAGCAACATTTTTATACAAATTAAGATAAGTGAAAATAATATGACATGGAAAAATACTGTTGGCTTCTGCTAAGAATTATTCTATTCCATAAATTAGGATATTTCAAAATAACTTCTGGGGGAAGTTGCCGTAAAGAAGTAATTAGGAGAGAAGTCTACCTGCAATTACCCTGAGATAAGGACTCTTCTAACATTGTCACATAACTTGCAGAATGAAAAACGAGTATATCTTCATTTTGGAAAGGCTTAGAGAGAGTCTCAGTATCCTCAGCCTTTCGCATGATACCTCCTAACTAGCCATGTTCTATTTCTCACACCACATGGCCTCTGCCTTCCAACCGTAATTCACATAATCTGCTTATCTGGTTCTGTAAGAATTACCAAAGTCCATTTCAGAGGGGTAATTGCCAGGTGAGTGATATCCAAGACTGAGAAAATGTAGATGATTAGATTTAGCAAAATGTTATAGCATGATTCATATTTGTTGATTGTGAAAATGCTTTGGGGAGATTGAATTAGCAGGGAGAAGACCTTTTAGGAAGCTCAGAGAAGAGAATCTCAGGAGTATAATTTTAGAATGAATTAAGTTATTTGGGGATCTAAATGAGCATGTCTGAAAATTAATATAACAAAAGGAGAAGCGTATATGAAAGCAGAAAGTCAGCATATAGGCCAGATTGATTTTGACATTTGACAAGCAATTATTATAAAGTAATCATGAAAACTCGGGATGCCTAGTTTTCTAGTGATCAATTTTGGCCAGAGTTTGACACAATTATCCAGATATTCAGACAAAAACAAAAATGCTAATTTGTTCAAAACATATTTTTTCTGTGTTATTTTAATAATATTCGTATATTACTGAACTTTGTCCAGCTGGTTCATAATTTTGGTTTTCAAGTCATCATTTTTAAAAAACTTTTATTTTTTCTTTTCTCATAAAGCATCATTCATGGCCAGAGCTCAGAACATAAAACTAACATCATAATTCTTAATAGTATTCTTCTTCAAGGGGACATCTTCATTTCAATTGGTAATAACTCTTACACAATGAATGATTCTTAAATTATTTAAAGTGAATTACAGGGTGGCAGAATTGGTATAGAGGGAAAGGCCTTTAGAACAGACATGAATTACAACCCAAAGCCTCCTTCCGCCTGCTGTAATCGGTCCTGATACTTGGGACGATGTAGCTCAGATAAAAGGAATCTTACTACGGGCTTTGCCAAATGTTGCATTTGTACCAGAAGGTACCAGTGAGGTGATTAGGCTTAGCCATCCAGCTGCTTGGTCACCCACTAGGCAGTGCTCCCCAGAAGTTTACACAACAGACACCAAGCCCGCTGCCTTTCAGGGATGGAAGCAGAGATGTCACTTTGAACAGTGAACAAGTCGCCGGGATAAGCGATGACTTTGTTCTTTCACTATATCCTGCGGCATTCTTTGTACTAAAATAATATGGGTAAGGAAAACCAGCTGAAGACAAGGAAACATCTATATTGAGTTCATGTGCTCCAAAAGAGAGGTCTTCTGTTATTTACTGAAAAAAATATAACGTGCTGTGTTAGTCCTTAAGAACTCCGTTATGATAAACAAAACTAATAGATTTTTCTCAAAAGTGCATTTGTTCACTTCAGAAAGTGATAGGCATTTAAAGATAAATAAGGGGACAGGGAGCAAAATTCCTTCATCTCCGTCGATGGTATTCGGTGAGGGGCCAGGGGGTTCTTTTTCACTCACAAAACCACAAAAAGGTGATTTGTGATGTGTTTTTGTTCAACTCCTTCCCCACGCATATTATCTCTGCAAGATGAATCTTCTCTAAGACATGTATTGCCCTTTTATGCTGACTGCATGCGTGCGTATGCATAAAATGCCACATTTCCAATTAGGATGTGTATACTCAGGAAGGATAACATATCAGGGCTGTCAGGCTAAAAGCCCTACAGCTCAGGAGAATTTTCCATATCATTCTGTGGGTCTGCCAAGATTATGGGATGTGTCTATTCGTTTTCTTCATCTTCTCTTTTCTTACCTTTGATTCTAAGTCATCCTCCCTCTCAAGCAAGATACTGTTTTTCTCAGACAGCTCTAGAAATAAAGTGAATTGCTGATCTCTCTTACTAAAATTTAAGTAACGCTTTGTTTTATCCTAGTAAGATGCACTCCCTGTTGTTTCCAATATGGATTAGTTTCCAACGATTTGACTTTAGGTCTTCATGTAAAAAATGTGCTGTTAACACATTACTGGACAAGATTGCTTTCTGTAAAAGAAACTACAGGGGGAAATTTGTATTGAAGTCTAGCACTTTATGATGTCTTCTTTGAAAGTCTTAAACCTTGTGCAAGTAGAAATGTCACAATATCAAGGTGCCATATGTTAGAGGCACATGCACAGCATATCACCTAATAGGACAATAAGGTAAGATCTTCAGAAAGACATTTTAAATCCCTGCAATATGAATATGATGTTTGGGAATACATAGTATTTTTCCTGAAAATTTCAAGTCTTTATATTGTTGACAATCAGGGGGAAAGGTATAGGATAGATGGGAAAATGTTTGTATCAAATTGGAATGTCAGGTAGAAATATAACTTATCTGAGTATATTGCTTTCAAAAACTTACAAAGATATTCAAAAGTATGAGTCCTATTTTCACTAGATTCAACTTAGCAATATATTAAATTATAAGGTCAGAGCCCAGTTGTGCTGCATTTATAAGCTATGTGGCTGAGGCTGAGAACTTGCATGCTATGTTTTGAAAGCCTTGATGATCCAAGCACCATAGATGTGGACACCTCCCAACTCATCTGAAAATATCATTCACATCTTTATTACCGTGAAAAAGGGAAGACCACAGAACTTGAAGAGACACAGTAGACGATCTGGTCTATTTTTCCTGCTATTCACAGAGTAATTACCATATTTTTCCAGGCTGAGCAATCAATAATGCATTCTAATGCTTTCCATTTGGTTCTCAACAATATTGGTTTTAATGTCCTCATCTTGCCATTAAAAGTTCCTCTTGCCTAATTTTCTAATCAGCTCAAGTTGATCTTCTTAAACAGAAAGTGGCAATAACCAGCTAATCAACAAAACATATTTGCTCTCCCTCAAAGCATGTTACAGAGAGCAGCTCAGCACGTCACACTTAGTCCTTCTGATGATTTCAGGGGAAAAGGGATTTTATTATTCACAGGGGGGAAAATCTAGGCACATGAACAAGTAAGGCATTTTCTCTAGGCATATTTACTCAACATAAATGTGGGCTCACATTTAAGACTGCCTATATTGTTCATCTAAGTTTAACATTACCATTTTAATGCTGTAACGGCTAGCTCTTAAAGGCTTTAGTTTTATTAAAAGTTTAATGAAACAAGATATGTTAACTCAGACATAGTATATTGAGATTCTTTTTTTGTATAATAGATTCTTGCTTTGTAAAATATGTAGGCTCTCTTGCTAGATGATGGAAGTATGGAAAAGATTAAATGACTTCTCTGGGATCACCTCAAAATTGAGTGGCTCAGTTCAAATCGGAAACCTGATCATAGTCTTTTGCTCTACGCTTCAGGCCATGTAGCTTTCTATGTTTGTAAAAAACAATATTTTGTGCATTAAAGAAAGGATGATGCAATTTATCTTTTCTGGTAATATCATTTGTTGTTTATTACAGAAGGATGTGCAGCCACAGGTAAGATTGAAATTGGCCTTAATAAAAAAAAGATTTTTTTAAGGCAGCATTACACCCAAATAAAATTTAGTGCTTATGTTCAAAATGCATATAGATTTTTTAATTCTCACCAACTATAGTGAAGGAACTACTTCCACAAAATCGTCAGGGAAAACTCCAATGATTTCACATCCCTGGAAATTAACATGCAGGGATGTTGCTCTAAGCCATGACTGAATTAACAATCAGCATTACTCAGATTTTATAAAAGAAATGGATGAAAAGAGATCATTGCCCTCAGGGAACTTAAAGTTTCCTTGGGAGGATGCAACAAGATACAGTAAACAAGAATAAAGTGTGCAAGACTCGTGCACTGTTGGGTCAGCACTAAATTTAGTGATTAAGCACTAAATTCTGTTTTATAGTTTGACTCTACGTTTAGTGAGAAATCAGAAGAGATAAAGATCAGTCCTGGCAACTTAGACTACGTGGGAATGTTCTTGAAGAAGTTTAAAGTTAAGCTAGATCTCAGTGGATGGACCCACAGGTACAGGAAAAGAGGAGAGATGTTCTGGGGGGCCTAAGGGGAAGTAAACGCAAGATGCTCTGAAAAAGTGAGAGATACTTATGAGACAGTGAATGAATGAAGCCTGCATGCTCATTTGGTCATCAAATCAGCAAATATTTATGGAGATCCTACCATTCCAGATATGGGATATAGTAGTAAGAAAGAAAACAAGGAGGACAAATCTCCTTCAGCACTTCTCCCAGCAGGAAACACATGGCTTATCTAAACAGTGTGAGAGAGGGAAGTGTAATGAAAAGATTATTTATAAAGATATGAGCAGGTTTTAAGGACATCAGCAAAGGATGGATAGCACCCTAACGCCAGCAATAGTGGGAAGCAGCCACCATCTCCAGGTTTGAAGGGACAACAGGAGGGAGAAGTTGCGGGAACCTAGAGAGAAGATCGAAGAGAAGGGCTGTCTGACAAGAGGTGTGGCCTTCAGTAAAGATCACTATCAAGTTGCAGTGACCTGCTGGGAGTGAATCTAGTGAATAAATATCCCATCTCCTGCCTCTCTATTTCCTCCTAATGTTTCCCATTTGCTAATTCCAACTACAAGGCAGAAAGCAAAGGAGTCACTCCTTGTGGCCAGTACAGATCTATGCGATATGGAGAAAAGTGGGGATGACATCTGAAAAAGAAAACAGAAGAGCTCAGCATAGTCTCTGTATCAACCAGGAGACTACCAGAGAAATAAAACCAGTAGGATAAATACACACGCCTGTGCATACACACACACACATATACATGCATACATGCACATATAAAAAAAACAGATGCATATAAAATGTATATAACAAATATAATTTATATTTTACATATAAAATTTATGCTTATGTATAATTTAAATATGTAAGTCTATATGAATATAAAATACATAAATATGTGTGTATATATCATATATATGTGTGTATCACATATATGTGTGTGTATATATATATATATCATATATATACACACATATGTATTTTTCATATATTCACCTGAGATTCATTTCAAGGAATTGGTTTTACATGACTGAGGGGTCTGGCAAGTCTGAAATCTAAAGGACAGGCTGGTAGGCCGGGAACTCTCGAAAAGAAGCTGAGGCTGAAGTCTACAGATAGAATTTCCTCCTCACTGGGGAAACCTCAGTTTTTCTCTTGAGGACATTCAACTGATTGAATAAGGCCCACCCAGATTATGGAGGATAGTCACCTATCTTAAATTCAACTGATTATACATGTTAACCCTATGTACAAAATACCTTCACAGGAACACCTAAATGAGTGTTTAATTGAATAACTGGGTGCTATTGCTTAGCCAAATTAACACATAAAAATAATCATCACAGACTCTGTTCTTATTGACCCTATATTTTAGTAGAGAACATCAGAAAAAAACTGTTTTTAATTTTTTAAGTATACCTTCCAGGTAATGATAAGAGAAGAAGAAAGCAGAGTATATGGATAAGGAATGATGAGAGGTGCTATGTCTTTGGGTTGTCAAGGAAGTATTTAAGACCTGATCTTTGTGCTGAGACCTGAATGAAACCAGGAAGTGAGCCATTTGGATAACAAGGGAAATTATTCCAGACAGATGCCCAGACAAGGCTCCAAATTCCCCTCCCCAAGGATTAGCAAAAAAGCCAGTTTGGGGCCAAAGTAGCAAGGAAAAGAGTCGGAAGAGATGAGATTAGACAATGGCAGGGGTGGGACTAGGAAGGGCTTTTGAAGCAAGATAAACATTTCAGGTTATATTTTAAGTGAACTAGAAAGCAGTTAAATCATTTGGAGCTGAAAATTAAGATGACCTGACTCTGACTTCGTTGTTATTTTTATAGAACCACTGTTGCCTTCAGGTGGAGAAAAGACCATAGGCATCAGGAGGTGAAGGGGGAAACAGGTGGGGAGCTCAGGCCTCTCCAGATTGGATTAGAGCTACTGTAGTGGAGACTGTAACATTCAGAAGGTCAAGTCAATATGATCCGTTTGGTAGATGTGGCACGTATTAAGAGAGAGAAGCCAAGATGGCTTGATGTTTGGCCTGAGCAACTGAATAGATAGAATTAATTACTCATACACTGAGATGTGAAAGACCAGGAAAGGCCAGCTTTGGAGGTTGGAGGATGGGGATTCAGAATTCTAGTTTGGAAATATCAAAGTGTCTATTGGTCATCCAGTTGAAAATGTTGAGTGGGCTGTTAGTTTCTGGAATGCAGGAGAGAGGCTATGACTGTAGAGATAAATTTGGCAGTTACCAGCATAACGATATTGGGAAGAATAGGTAAGAACAATGGATACCTATAATGGGGTGAGTTATGATAAGGGATCAGCAGGCCTTAATGGTGAGATGGGGAAGCAGTTTACGTGTTTGTGTTGCTTAGTACTCTGTGAGTTCCTTCAGAGAAAAAACGGTGCCTTATTCATGTTGGATGTTTAGCACACAGCTAAGGAGCCAGCACACGATGGCCTCTTGGCAACTGTTGAATGAACGAATGAATGATTTAAGGGATTAAAGGTCGCTGAATGTCAGGACACTGGCCTGGCATGATCCAAGTCCCTTCCCCCTGCCCTCAGGAAACTACACAAACAACAGACTTCACCACAGATTGCTTGGCAGCTGCTTGGTTGATCTAAGCACGTAGCAGAAGAAGCAAGGTCCTTAAAGGTTGGACAGAACTGACTGGCAGCCCCAGCTTTGTTACTTACTAGCCATGTGACTTCGGCCCATTATTAAGTAATCAGAAATTCAGTTATGTCAATAAAACGTATGTGCACCTAGCACCGTGCTTGGCACATGAAAGTGGAGAAGACAACTCAATCTCCTTGCTAGTTTCCTCGAAACCTCATTAAAAAGACCTGGAACTGCATCATTTATTAATTTTAAACAATATCTGTTTCATGGCTACAGAGCTCATGAAACTGGTTACGGTCCTAAATCATGCAGCTTTGGCTCTGTTCTTGGAGCTTGTTTAAATCTGTGCATGTAATTAATGCGATCATTTCAGTGATTCTCCAAGTTCTTGCTACTGTTTTCCTCATTGTAGGTCTCCTTCCCATCTTCAGATAACTTTTGTTGAAAGCTGACCATATGTTGAAGAGTGTTCAAGCCATCGTGGATAGAATGGAGCTCTGGTACTATCTTACATTCAAGCTCACCTTGTTGGTAGTTGAGCCTGTAATTTATAAATTATATTTATATTGAACCACTGACTTGATGGTTAATTTTCAGAAATGGCTTTTTACGTCCTTCACTCCCACAGATAAAAGAGAATAAATGCACTCATAGGACAAAAAGTTTGGGAAACTTTATGACAACTCCTGACTCATAGAAAATAAAATATGGGTTATGCAATTTTAAATTTCATGTGACATATAAAAATAAAGATACAATTGTCCTCAAGGAGATAACAATCTCCTGGAAAAGATAAGATGGAAAGAATGTCCCTGAGATAGGTCATGATGAATGGAGGAACTGCAGTACTTAGAACAGGCACCGGGTAAATGAATGAATGAGAAAAACAAAATAATGAAAGATGTAATAATTTACAGATGTGTATGATTCATTCCAGCAGAAGTTATCGTGGACTGCCCTATGGAAGAGATAAGATTTGAGCTGAAACTTCAAGAAAAATGAAATTTTTATAATATATGATTGAAGAAAAACATTTTAGACAATGAAAACTGGAAGGCATAGTAAGTAACACAGCTAGTACACAAGGAATAAACCAGAAAATAGAAATTGAATATGAGTAGGCCTTGAATATATAGGTTAAAATCTGGATTGTATTTAATGGGTAATATTAGTAAGCATCATTTAGGATACTTTCTTTGTAGGTAACAGAAAGTTCAACTCAAGCCTACATACTAAGGACATCATTAGCTCCTGTACCTGGAATTCCAGCCACAGAATACATTCTGGTGGTGATTTAACTCTTTGGCTCCATCTCGGACCCCTACTCTTCTCCTGGTTCTGCCCTCCTCTCCGTGCTGGTATTTAAATCACGACTGCCACTCAGACTTCACATCTATGGATGACACCATCCAGGGGAAAAGAAATGGCTCTCCATATGACAGTCTCTTGAGTCAGGAAGCAGTTCTAACTTGCAATTTCCAGTTACATCTCATTTGTCAAATTAATTCACCGGCCCCATCCTGAACCAATTTCTATCATACTATCAGTGTCCTTATTGGCTCAGACCGAGAACCCTGAACCTATCACTGGCAAGGAGGATGGGATTGCTGTGATGAAGCTTGACGCTCTGGGGCTGCCCCTGGAGTGGGAGTCAGTCACCCAAGCACTCAGTTGCTACATCGGGGGGCGAGGTGGAGGGGGTGTCGAAATAGGTATTGAGAAGGTGGCTTCAGTGTCCACCCACTATGGGGAATTATTGAGGTGTTTTATGCGTGAAAGCCACGTGAACAGGTAATCCTATTGAATATTAATTTGATGGTGATTTAATGATTTGCAAATAAATAGAATAATTTTATTTTTATAATAATTTTAACAAAACTTCAAGAAAAAGGCAAAGAAACTAAAATATGAATATATAATATAAATATAAATACTCATATATATGAAAAAAATATACTTCGCTAGTCTAAAACTGTGAACTAAAACATGAAAAGTCTATATTTTCCTGTATAAATTAGGTTTTCTGGAAACTAACATCTACTGCTGTGGAGGAGTTATCGTGGTGGCATGAAGTATTATAACACTTCTGGAAAGAGATTTAGCAGTATGCTTTAGAAGCCTTATCAATATAATTACACTTACAGGGCTGTGTCTTAAAAAAATTATTTGGAATGCAATTAAAGATCTATATATAAGGACTCTCCTAGTAGTGTTCTATATAATAAATAAAACTGATGGGGCGCCTGGGTGGCACAGCGGTTAAGCGTCTGCCTTCGGCTCAGGGCGTGATCCTGGCGTTATGGGATCGAGCCCCACATCAGGCTCCTCTGCTATGAGCCTGCTTCTTCCTNAGGAATGCAATTAAAGATCTATATATAAGGACTCTCCTAGTAGTGTTCTATATAATAAATAAAACTGAAAAGACCAAGAGGGAAACAGCCAAATAAGGAAAAGTTCACAAATGGAAAGCTATGTAGCAGAAAAATAATTCTGATAAAGGAAAATATTCAATATAATAATCATTTTTAAAGCGCCAGGATTGCAAATATATGCTTAAAAATTTTTTTTGAAGAAGAGAGAGATTTTTTTAAAAGAATGACACTTTTAANATCCTATAGCTCATTTGGGTATTTCTATTTTTAATTTTCTGAGGAACTTCCATCCTGTTTTCCACAGTGGTTGTACCACCAATTTACATTCCCACTAACAGTGCATGAGGGTTCCTTCTTTCCCACATNTAATCATTTTTAAAGCACCAGGATTGCAAATATATGCTTAAAAATTTTTTTTGAAGAAGAGAGAGATTTTTTTAAAAGAATGACACTTTTTTTTTTTTTTTTAAAGATTTTATTTATTTATTTGACAGAGATAGAGACAGCCAGCGAGAGAGGGAACACAAGCAGGGGGAGTGGGNGTACATCCTCTTTGGAAAAAATATCTATTCAGGTCCTCTGTCCATTTTTCAATTGGATTATTTGTTTCTTAGATGTTGAGCTGTGTAAGTTCTTTACATATTTNGAATCATTTTTAAAGCGCCAGGATTGCAAATATATACTTAAAAATTTTTTTTGAAGAAGAGAGAGATTTTTTTAAAAGAATGACACTTTTAAAAGTTCTACTGAATTTATACTAACTTGGATTGAGTTCTACCTAAGAAAAAACAATATTTCGCCTTGCTAAGCATAAGTGATTTTTCAAAATAATCATAGTAGTGACTTCTCCANTTGGATATTAACCCCTTTCCAGATATATCATTTGTAAATATTTTCTCCCACTTATTAGGTTGCCTCTTCATTTTATTGATGGTTTCCTTTGATCTGTAAAAGCTTGTGTTTTTGTTTGTTTGTTTGTTTGTTTGGTGTAGTCCCAACAGTTTAATTTTGCTGTTTTCCTTGCCTTAGGAAACATATCTTTAAAAGCATTGTTACAGCTGATGTCAGAGACATTATNAGTCTTTCACATTTCTACAACACAAGGTTAAAAGCAAAACATAATAAAATGAAATAAAACAAAATATAAGCAAAAAAATATCCTTACAGTTGAATNAATGACACTTTTAAAAGTTCTACTGAATTTATACTAACTTGGATTGAGTGCCTACATAAGAAAAAACAATATTTCGCCTTGCTAAGCATAAGTGATTTTTCAAAATAATCATAGTAGTGACTTCTCCAGTCTTTCACATTTCTACAACACAAGGTTAAAAGCAAAACATAATAAAATGAAATAAAACAAAATATAAGCAAAAAAATATCCTTACAGTTGAATTGTAAAACAGCAATATTATCCGTTCAAAATATTGACTCGACCATAAACTGTCATTGTTCTGGGTGAGAGAATACCCAAGTATTAACAAAGTTATTGAAATGAGTTTGTTATTTTTATTGAAGTATAGTTGACATACAACTATACATTAGTTCCAGTGATTTGACAAGTTTGTATGTTATGCTATGTTCATCACAAGTGAGCTACCATCTGTCACCATACAAGCCTACTACAGTATCACGGACTATATTCCCAATACTGGGCCTCTTATTCCCAGAGTTTACTCATTCTTAAACTAGAAGCCTATATCTCCCACTCCCCTACACCTATTTTGCCTGTCCCCCCACCTTCCGCCCCTTGGGCAACCATTAGTTTGTTCTCTGTATTTATAGGTCTATTTCTGCTTTTTGTTTATTATTTTTTTGTCTTGTTTTTCAGATTCCACATGTAAGGTGAAATCATACGATATTTGTCTTTTGTTGTTTGACTTATTTCATTTAGCATAATACCCTCTACATCCATCCATGTTGTCACAAATGGCAATATCCCATCTTTTTTATGACTGAGTGGTATTCCAATGTGTGTGTGTGTGTGTGTGTGTGTGTTTATCACACTTTCTTTATTCATTCATCTATTGATGGATACTTGGGCTGCTTCTGTATCTTTGCTATTATGAACAATGCTGCAGTAAACAGAGAGGTGCATACATCTTTCTGGATTAGTGTTTTCATTTTCTTTAGGTAAATACCCAGCAGTGGAAATCCTATAGCTCATTTGGGTATTTCTATTTTTAATTTTCTGAGGAACTTCCATCCTGTTTTCCACAGTGGTTGTACCACCAATTTACATTCCCACTAACAGTGCATGAGGGTTCCTTCTTTCCCACATCCTTATCAACACTTGTTTTTTCCTGTTTTTTTGATTCTAGCCATTCTGACATGTGTAAGGTGATATCTCATTGTGGTTTTGATTGACATGTCCCTGACAATAAGGCTGTTTTAATGTGTTTGTTGGCCATCTGTACATCCTCTTTGGAAAAAATATCTATTCAGGTCCTCTGTCCATTTTTCAATTGGATTATTTGTTTCTTAGATGTTGAGCTGTGTAAGTTCTTTACATATTTTGGATATTAACCCCTTTCCAGATATATCATTTGTAAATATTTTCTCCCACTTATTAGGTTGCCTCTTCATTTTATTGATGGTTTCCTTTGATCTGTAAAAGCTTGTGTTTTTGTTTGTTTGTTTGTTTGTTTGGTGTAGTCCCAACAGTTTAATTTTGCTGTTTTCCTTGCCTTAGGAAACATATCTTTAAAAGCATTGTTACAGCTGATGTCAGAGACATTATTGCCTGTGTTTTCTTCTAGGAGTTTTATGGTTTCAGGTCTCACATTTAGGTCTTTAATCCATTTTGAATTTATTTTTGTGTATGGCGTAAGAAAGTGGTCCAGTTTCATTCTTTTGCATATAGCTGTCCAGTTTTCCCAGCACCATTTTTTGAGGAGACTGTCTTTATCACATTGTAGATTTTTGCTTTCTTTGTCATAGATTAATAAACCATAGAAGTATGGATTTATTTCTGGGCTCTAATCTGTTACATTGATCTATGTGTATATTTTTGTGCCGTTACTGTACTCTTGATTACTACAGCTTTGTAGTATGTCTGGAAATCTGGAATTTTGCTACCTCGTGCTTTTTCTTTCTCAACATGGCTTGGGCTACTTGAGATCTTTTGTGATTCTATACAAATCTTAGGATTATTTGTTCTAGTTCTGTGGAAAATGCTGTGAGTATTTTGATAGGGATTGCTTGAATCTAGATTGCTTTGAGTGGTATGAACTTTTTAAAATAATGATTTTTCCAGTCCATGAACTTGGAATATCTTTTCATTTGTTTGTGTCATCTTCAATTTCTTTCACCAATTTTTTATGGTTTTCAGAGTACTGGTCTTTCACCTGCTTGGTTAAGTTTATTTCTAGGTATTTCATTATTTTTGGTGCAATTGTAAATGGAATTATTTTCATAATTTCTGCTACTTCATTCTTAGCGTATAGAAATGCAACAAATTTCTGCATAATTTGTATCCTGCAACATTATTCAATTTATAAAATGAGTTTGATAATTTTGATGCTGGGGTCATGGTCATTGAATCATGAAAGTGGTTATTAAGATACTTTACAATGTTGATCATTGGAGTGGGGTGTTGGCTACATGGGGATTGATTCCATTTTTCCTCTAATTTTGTGCATATTTTGAAATTTGCATGATCAAAAGTGACAAATAATTTACATGGAACCAATGAAAACATGTCTAACCCACAATGGTTAGTTTTCTAAAACTTAAAACCAAAAACCTTTCTCAATTATTGTATGTATACTTGTCCAGTTAACAGAGTTTGAAAATACAAGTCTTCTATTTAAATAAGGATAAACAATACATTTGCATAAGCATAAACTGTGTGTGCATGTTAGATATTATTTAGTATATTGCAGATGTTATTTTAGAATCATATGCATGTATCAAATTTTGTATTAGAAGTGGCCTTCTTGGGCACCTGGGTGGCTCAGTCGGTTAAGCATCTGCCTTCAGCTCAGGTCATGGTCCCAAGGTCCTGGGATCCAGCCCTGCATCAGCCTGCCTGCTCAGTGGGGAGCCTGCTTCTTCCTCTGTATGCTCTCTCTCTCAAATAATAAAAAAAAAGAAATGGCCTTCTTTTGCTATAGGAAAAAAAATAGTATAGAAAAATTGTATCATATTAACAAATTCATCTTTATTTTTAAATTATTTCTTTTGTTTATCTTTTAAAGATTTTACTTATTTATTTGAGAAAGAGAGCGCGCGTACATGCATGAACAGGGGGGAGGGGCAGAGGCAGAGGGGGAAGCAGACTAAGCTGGGAGCCCAATGCAGGGCTCTATCCTAGGACCCTGGGATCATGACCTGAGGCAAAGCATATGCTTAACCGACTGAGCCACTGAGGCGCCCACAAATTCATCTTTAATACTCAAGCATTTTATTTTAGGATCAAAATTCTCTCTTCATAAGCAAACGTGTTCTACTAGGCATTTCCCTGTATGCTTTTATTATTAAATTTATCTGCAATTTGACAAGCTGTTTGATTTTCCACACTTAATACACTTTAATTACCATAGAATAAAAACATTTTAGAGTTATTTGAACCTTAGAAGTGGTCTAAACAATGAAATAATTAAGGGCAGGTCCAGTGCTTTTAATCATTACATCCCTAACAGTGGGAAGTCAATAAAAATGTGTTGTGTTGACTAGAATTAGTCTACTTTCCCACATAGGGTTAGGCTCTCCCCCATGACACTCCTAACTGATGGATGTATTCATTTTGATACTAATCCTTCCTGTGACAAGGGATTTATTATATACCCTAGGTTTGTTTTCTAAGGTTGCTGTAACAAGGTACCACACACTGGGTGGATTAAAATAGCAGAAATATATTGTCTTACACTTATGGAGGCTACAAGTGCAAAATCAAGGTGTCAGCAGGCCGGACTCCCTCTGAAACCTGGAGGGGAGAATCCTTCCTGGCCTCTCCTCACTTCTGGTGGTTGCTCGCACTCCTTTGGTGTCCTTGACTTACAGCTGCAGGTCTTTAATCTCTACCTCTGTTGTCACCTGGTGTTCTCTCTGAGAGTCTCTGTTTCACATGACATTCTTTTCCTGGTGTCTCTGTGTCATATTCTCCTGGGGCAGTGTCCAACGTCCCTTCTTCTTATAAAAACACCAATGATACTGGAGTAAGGCCCTACCCTAATGACCTCATCTGAACTTGATTACATCTGCAATGATCTTATCTCAAATAAAGTCATGATTACATTTACTGGAGTTAAGGTTTTACATATTTCGGGGGGGATATAATTGAAACCATAGCACCCCCACACAGGAACACAGGATAACGAGACACAGACAACTGTTTGAGTTGATGGTGAAGAAAATTAGAATTAAGATTGTCTGCAACACCGGCCTTCTAATTAAAACTTTATATATCTACTTATATATATTGTATATTTATCAATACTTGGATTTTGAAAATATATATATTTGGAATATACAGTTGACCCCTGATCCATGCAGGTGTTGTGGGCACCCCCCCCACACACACACACAGCTGAAGATCTGCTTATAACTTCTGACTCCTCAAGAACTTAACTACCAATGGCCTAGTGTTGACCCAAGTCTTTCGAATAACATAGTCAGTGATCATATATTTTGTATGTCATATGTATTACATACTGTACTCTTATAATAAAGTAAGCTAGAGAATAGAAAATGTTATTAAGAAAATTATAAGGAAGAGAAAATACATTTACAGTATTGTATGTATATTTCTTGAAAACAATCTGTCTATAAGTGAACCCACATGGTTCAAACCCATGTTGTTCAAGGCTAATTATATGTATATTTGGAGTACATATTTTGGAATATGTATATATGTTTGTACAATGCCTCTTGCATATCCAGAAATTATGAATTTTGTAGCAAGAACTGAATCAATTTATTCATTTTCATAGATTCATACTGGTAGAGCTGGAGTTACTAAAGCTTCATAATATGCATCGATAATAGCGTTATACTTTGAACAGTAGGAAATTCTGAATGTTTTTAAAGTATTCATGGTAACTACTACTTCCCCAAGTAAAATGGGTTTGAAGGGCCTTGGAGATTGTCTTCACATAAAATCGCAATGCCCCTTTCACGTCATATCTCTGTTCACGAGATTTCGGAAAGAATTTAGTCAAATATGAAACTTTTTGCTCTATTTGTAAGTAATGTATTTTTATTTCAAAATCAAATCTAATATGTTTTCTATTTTCAGTTCTTGAAAACAGCTCAAAAGGCTCTTAGATCTTCATTTTGAGCCACATACGTGTGTCTGCAATTGGATTAGATAAAGTGGAACTTCATGAAAATGAGGTAGAGAAACTATTTCATGGTCTGGTTTCTTATTAAGAAATAATATAATTTTAACATGGGTCCGTGGTGTCCTGGTGCCAGACAAATGCTGAAGCCAACTGCAGGCTTTTATCAAACATTAGACTTTGACTCAGAGCCAAGACTCTAGTTTTCAGCTAAGATGCTTTATATCTACGGCAGCGTTGTGCTTCATGGACTAATTGCCATAATACATGATTATTGATGCAGAATTGTCTGTGGTTCCTTTTGGTCTAGTAGACTTGCATATTGAAAATTGAAGCTTTAACATAGTTAATAGTACAAGTGACTAACTTGACAGAAATTTTCACACACAAATCCTGACAGCCTGAAGTAAGGATACCCTTCCTTTATCCCCATTCCTCCACCCACGCTTCTGCCTGCTTACTGCTAATATCCCTCGGACTGTCAGTTGCTGGCGTCTGGTAAATCCAATTCTTACCGGCCCAGAGAATGTACTAATTATATCCTCAGCTAATTAGAAAGCAGCCTCTTTGCTAGAGAACAGTTTATTTAGCTCATCAATGAATAAGACCTGGTTTGAATCTTGATTTAATAATCAAAGGAAAATGGAGAAGGGATGAGAAGGAAAATATATCCTTCATGAAGCAGGAAGCCCTGTTAATTAAATTGAAGAAAAAAATATAGATTTTGTATAAGACTGGAAGGAGAGGCCTTGCACTAAAATACTGAAACTAGAGGAATTAAAGGATGTGTTTGCATTTTACCAATCTTATTTACAAAACCTGGAAACAGGTTATTTTAAAATCTTAGCATAGCTGTAGTCAATGACCTAATTTGATGTGTCAGTGACCTAATTTGAAAACTGGTCAGATTCTTTTTTTTAATATTTTATTTATTTAAGGGGTCCTGGGTTGCTCAGTCATTAAGTGTCTGCCTTTGGCTCAGGCCATGATCCCAGATTCCTGGGCTCGAGCCCCACATCGGGCTCCCTGCTCCGCTGGGAGCCTGCTTCTTCCTCTCCCACTCCCCCTGCTTCTGTTCCCTCTCTCGCTGGCTATCTCTCTGTCAAATTAATTAATTAATTAATTAATTATTTTTAAAAAAGATTTTATTTATTTATTTGACAGCACAAGCAGGGGGAGCAGCATGCAGAGGGAGAGGGAGAATCAAGCACCCACTGAACAGGGAGCCTGATGTGGGGTTCGATCCCAGGACCCCAGGATCATGACCTTAGCCAAAGGCAGACGCTTAATGGACTGAGCCACCAAGCTGTCCCTGGTCAGATTCTTTAGAAAGAGATGAGGAGGGTAATGTTTTATTGATGAAAGTTTCATGAATAGCACGCATGATTCAACACTTATGCTTAAGTTAAATGCTTCTGAAGAGTCAAATTTCTATAATGTGTATTTATCTTAATGGCTTACATGGGATTTATTAAATAAAAAATGTGGTTCCTCACATTAACAGGGCTTTGCCATAAATTTGGAGGTGACATAATCCTTGCAGGTGTCAACCATTGAAATACGCGTAAAGGGTAAGCTGACCCATTCACTCTTTTCCCCTTTATCATCACAATCAAATCTGATCACCACAAGCAGTAGAGAAAAACATTTTCATGCTAATTTTCAAAATTGTTACTAATTTACCAAGACTAATTAAAATGGGAAGCTCTATAACACTTCAGGTCAAGGGTTCTCCACCCTGGCTGCACCTCAGAATTATCTAGGGAAGCTTTTTAAAAATATCCAATATTGTACGCACCCCCTTGCCTCCCCCACACATTAATTTATTCAGAATCTTGGGGTATGGGGCCCAGGAACCATATATTTTTTGAAGTTTGCCTGGTGATTCAAATCTATATATAGGATTGAGATTAATCATTCTACGAGACGGTTGGCCCCAAAAGATTGGGAAGCCATTAGGAAAGTTTGTTGAGTTGCTTAAGAACCAGAGAAAAACAGAAAAAGAGAAGAATTAGTTTCTTAGGCTTGGACAGAGATACTGTTTGCATCCTGCAGAGCCGACAGTAAGGGGTACATGAACCCTTCTGAGAAGCTGATTAAAAGCTATGGACCCCTCTCCAGAAAAGCAAACACATCCACAAAGGTGAAACCGGCAGAGAAGGTGATACGTTTCAAAGAAAAGCAGAATCTCAGGAGAAAAGTCTGTGAACCAGAGGGAAGAAAGAAGTGTTCCCAGAAATGGAAGAGCTAACACTAAGAAATGAAGCCCAATTATTATATGCACGGGGCCATTCAGGCAGAGATGATAATGGCATATAAAGGACTGTGAGATAGAAAAACTTTCCAAATGACATTTACATGTCTCATTTTAAGAGAATATATCTAGAAGCCTCCTGCGAAGACCTAATTCTTGGCTTAATTTAACATGTTTCCCTCCCGACTATCACACCCTCCCCCCAAAGCAAAGATTCATGCATTGCTTATTCTAGCCTAGTTTCCTAGGCTATTTTCCAAAAAGACTTTCACAAATTTCTTCTATTCCTTTCCTTTAAATAATATTAGACTGATGCTGCTAAAGCAGACCCCAAATTTTAAAGTACTTTAGGTTTCAGCATCAGAATACTGAAGGGAACAGTAGCTATCCGCTTCAAGGTCGTTTTTATAATTTGAATTTTATTTCATTCTTTCTCTCTAGAATTTCCACTCAATGCACCCTGATTTTCTTTGAGCCAATCTTAGATGATCTCATTCAAATCAAGCTCCATATTTTTTCTCAATCCATCTTTTTATATACAACCCTGGAAATGGAACTTAGGTACTAAAATCAGCTTTGAAGCTACTCTAACTATAGTCACTCGGCTTAATAAATCCGAGGTTTAGGACCTATGCTTTTTCTAACGCAGAACTATCAAGCCATGGGGTTGTCGGAATCAAAGGATTCCTTAGAAGTTGGTAACAATTGAAATGCACTGGTCTGCATACGTAGTCCAAACAGCATTGATATTTTAAACATTTATGAATATTTCAGGATTCATATTAACACTGTTTTTGGTGTCTTTCTGATCAATCTATTACCCTTGATACTGTTAATAGACAATTAGCAGACTAGATTGGCATCAGCGACACACTGAACAGCATGGCACGTGCTTCCAGCACGGACAGGAAGGGAGAACTGATAAAAGGACCAGAAAAGTAAAACCACAAGATGAAAGGGCACGTCTACGTGACAATGTATCTACACAAAAATGGCTTGCAGGAGATCAATGAAAAAAGTTATCCATCAAATGATAGAACATCTAAGGAATATGGAAGGTCTGACACACATAGCATGGTGCTTCTATTTCTGTTGAACTAGTAGATGGCATTTTGAATTAGATATTAAAATATCTCTGTCCCTATACGTCATGAAAAACTTCACTTAAATTACAGGTAAAATCTTGATTCTCTGGTAACTAGATTTACTTTTATTGCAGCCATTAATACTGAGTCCCCTTAGCTGAGTCTCCTTTCCAACACACATATGTAAGTTTCTATGGGTCTTACTTGAAATGAGGCCACCTACTTTGGAACTGATATATATTTATATACTTATAATATAAATATTATAATTGACTCCTTAAAGACTATTCATTTCAACTGCTTAAATGAATAGTCTTTTGACTATTGAATGAATGAATTTCTTTGTTTAGATATAGTTTATAGTTTATTCCACACAGTTTCCTATGTGGGTAATGAGTGGAAATCCACTGGAAAAAAAGTATAAATCTTGGATCATCCCAAATTTATCCCTAAGGAACAGAAAAACAGTTATACAACTGGATTGCCTGGTTGGGCTCAGTCCATGGAGCGCTGGACTCTTGATCTCGGGGTTGTGAGTCTGAGCCCCACTTTGGGTGTAGAGACCACTTAAAAATAAAATCTTTAAAAAAAAACAAACAGCTACACATCTAATATTTTACAAACAGTAAATGTTCATTAAATATTTAAAAGAAAGGCAGTAGAATTCAGAATCACTCTTGCCCACTCTACCCAGGCTAGTTCAAAGAGCATTTTATGACTTTCATAAAATTCACCGAGAACGTCTGAAGAGAATCTCTTTATCCAAATTAAGACATGCATTTTATTATCAAAATTTCCGTTGCTGTTTATAACCATCTAAATAGTTACATGATACCAAAACGTGAGGCATTGTGTAGCTCTGCAATTTTTCACTTCTCATACAATGCTTATACAGTAAATAGAGTTTGTCAAATTTGAATTTCATTAGAAATCTAGGCTTAAATCCTAAGAACCTTTACTTTTCCCAGACCAAATTCTGATCCTTCTGTAGTCCCCTGGGCTGTACGGTGTACATGAGTTACCCCTTATGCAAGATGCAGCCTGCGGTAGTAGTGGAGGGCTTAGCCAACAGACTGTAATTACATTACTCAATGATCTGCAGTCTGTGCCTCAAGCATTGGCTCAACACAGGGTTGGTGGCAGGAAGGATGGAAAACAATGAGCAAAAATTAAAACAAAAACAAATAAAATCAAAAGTAGAAATTCGTGATTGTAAAGGGCTCAAGTTAGAATTATAATGGCAGCATCATCCGAGATTACCCTCAAGTTCAAATGTTGGTAATATCCAGAGTCCAACAAAAAATTACATGTTTAGACCATTTGGGGTTAAGTATATTTGCAGGAATTTTAAGCTACTGGAACCTAAACCAACAGCAAGGATGTTTTAACTAATGGCAGCTAGTCTTCACCAATTTCAAGCTTGAAACATGGACATACAAATAATGTTAAAAGGGGCAATTTACCAGAAGCAATCAATGTTTGATTTGTACAAGGCATACCGTCCCCCGCAACCACCCAACGACTGGCTTAGTGAACATTACCAGGTAAGTATTGTTACCTGCACGTTAGGCATCATTTTTAAAATATGTTGATATTAAGTATATTTAAATATATATGAAGGTATATCCATTATATGCAAATGTATTAAATAGATATAATATATATATTTGTGTGTATATATTCACAAGATTAATCAAAAGAAATGCTCATGTATTTAAATCAGCCAGCAGCGCCTAGCAGAACAAATCATGTATATCAGTGTGGATTTCAAACATGCGCAAAAGAGCAAGCTTTGTTTGCAGCATCAAAGAAACTATGCCTGATTGGCACACTGCCCTACCACAGAGCGATCTCCTGATAGCTTGTGGCTCAAAACGCTGCTATCATGAGATTCCTTCCTTTGGTTGTACTATCCACACTTTGATGTTGAGATAACATGGACAGTTCATATGCAAGATATAATGGAAGCAGAAATTGCTCCCTTGATTTAACCAGTAGTTATTTATGAATGTTGAGCAGTGCAAAATTGCAGTTATTTGCAGATCCTCATTAATAACACCTTGCACTGTTTCTGCAAAGGCAAATGCACTTTGACATTCCATATTTTTCTTCACAATTATTTGAATTCCCTCTGAACAGAAGTAGAAAATAGGTAATTGTACCCATCGTTCAAATAGCAATACAGTTTATTTTAGACCTGTGGTGGGAACCAACGGGTCCTTTCTGCTTCAGTGTTGTAACAAATAAAAATTGCTGCTTTTCCCACCATGAAAAATGCCACAATGGCAATACTTTTCTAAAGAAATTGTGCAAAAGACAGTTCTATGGTTAAAAATCCCTTAAGTGTTCCAGACCCTATCGGTGAAATTTAGTTGCTCTAACCAGAAGATAAAAATCTATAAAATGTAAGAAGCAGGGGCAGAAAACCCTGGAAAATTATATGACAGTAAGTTTCGAAGGAAAGATGCAGCACCAAAGTAAAACCTTCCATTTTATATTATCAANCACCATGAAAAATGCCACAATGGCAATACTTTTCTAAAGAAATTGTGCAAAAGACAGTTCTATGGTTAAAAATCCCTTAAGTGTTCCAGACCCTATCGGTGAAATTTAGTTGCTCTAACCAGAAGATAAAAATCTATAAAATGTAAGAAGCAGGGGCAGATAACCCTGGAAAATTATAAGACAGTAACAGTTTCGAAGGAAAGATGCAGCCCCAAAGTAAAACCTTCCATTTTATATTATCAATTTTAATTTAGTTCACACATGAAGCATTTGGGAGTATCCATCAAATAACTACTCAGTTAAACTATTTAAGGACTATAGACAAGACTTGAAATAAGGTAAATGATCTTAAGCAGTTCCTTTGCCCGACACTCTTCTCCTTCATCACCACCCAGTTTCGGCTTCCATCCCCATCTGGCCAGTGTCCTCACAAAGGATCTTATCAAATGTCTCTTTCTGAACACATCATTTCTCCAGTCTTTGCCACCTTCTTTGTGAAAACACACCTGACCTAAATTCTGTTCCCACAGAACATATCAGTGGTATTCAGTCTTTTACTTTTGCACCCTATTGAAGAATCTGTGTTACACTGGGATTAAGATGAACATTTCCCTTATTCTGGGAAAGAGATTTTTGAATTTCAATTATTTGTCTTTTATCTGGACATTCTTTTAAGGCCTTANATTCAGTCTTTTACTTTTGCACCCTATTGAAGAATCTGTGTTACACTGGGATTAAGATGAACATTTCCCTTACTCTGGGAAAGAGATTTTTGAATTTCAATTATTTGTCTTTTATCTGGACATTCTTTTAAGGCCTTAATAGCCATTTTGACACCTCATGAAACTATAATCATGAGAGACTGTCTCTTATTCACCTTTCAACTGTGCTTAGTACCAACACATGGCAATTACCCAATAAATATTGGTTGAACTTAACTGCGTTGCCTCCAGTTTAGTCCAAAATTGTGTGTCATTGATGGAGAACCCTTGCTCTCAACAATGGCTAATAAATCCAAGCGAGCAAAATGTTTAGAGTTTTCTGGATGGCTTGGAAGAGTCACTAACCATCGAAATACCAAAGAATAAATCTCCTCCCTATTCCCTGAAAAGCACACTACATAGTTACCCTATCAGAGCTTTTAGTGCGTCAACATCTGTTCATATGATTTTAATTGTGAGGGCTTATATTTGAAAATGTTGTTTTCCTTGTCCAGTAGCTTAATACACACATCATACAAGAACATGCAAGTAGCAGGCTTCGATATCAATCACTCTGGAAGATGCCTCCTTACCTGTCAGCTCACCCCTCTGTTGCCAAAAGTTAATTATGCATATGCTACAAAACCTGTATTCTAAGTCAGACACCACACACACACACACACACACACACACACACACACGGTCTGTATTAGTCAGGGTTCTCCAGAGAAACAAAAGCAATGTATATAAAAAACCTATATATAAAATAGACTACATATAACATTCCTGTTGCATATGATATGTATAAAATATATATAATTATAAATCAATAAAATTTCATCTAAAAAATACCTTCATGGAAGCATCCAGAATAATATGTGATCAAATATCTGGTTACTATAGTCTAGCTAAGTTGATAAATAAAATCAACCATCACAAATCCCAAGCATTTATGTTTGTCTATACCACATTAAAAGATGAAGAAACTTAAATTTGTTCATATCACTAAATATTTCATCATTGATTGATAAGGAGATTAGCAGAGGAACAATATACGTATTTGGTTCCAGATCTTCATTTTGGTGGAAATACCTTTAAACACAAACACATGAAGCTTGGGGAATTAAGCTGTTATCATAAAGGCTGTCATACTTTATGATACATACTAGAAGAATCTGCTCTTCTCATAACATTTGTTGCTTAACTAGCTGCAAATAAAACTTCTTTATTATAGAGTCCATAAAGCATTTTCACCTCCTAAATTCAATTCTTAAAGTAGCCATTAAGTGCCTACAATGTACCCATTTGTAATGCTATTAATAGCAATTATGATGCCAACCCTAGCCAACAAGAAGACAGTGAAATGCAATGAAAATGTTATCCTCAAGAACTTGCATACTGTGTTCTTGGTGATAGAATTCTAAATACACAGCCAGAAAATATGAAGCTTTGTCTGTCGAGTTTGTAAAACATGTTTTCTCTGAAGATACAAAATCTAGATAATAAAGACGCATAAGGTAATTCTCACTGCTACCAACAATTTTCCTAGAACGTACCTCTGATCATGTCAAGTAACTGCTCAAAAAATCTTTGATAGAGACTCGCAGTCAGTGAACTATATCAAATCCAGCCTGTGGCCTGTTTTTGTACAGCTGGAGAGCTAAAAATGGTTTTTACATTTTTTAAGTGGTTTTTTTTTTTTTTTTTTTTTTTTTTTTTGTAGGCAAAGATGTAGGCAACAGAGAGTTCTGGTTTATGAGATGAAGTACAAAACCCATAGCATGACATTTAAGGTCCTCCACACTCTAAAGGCAAATTGATAGACTAACCGCACTTCAAATATTCCCTGCCTCGGCATGTCCTTCTTTTCCTCTCCTGTCATCTAAATTCAGCTGTCCATCAAAAAACAACTCAAGCTCATCTTCTCTATGAAGCTTTATCCAACTATTCAGTTCCATACTAATCTCTCCTTCCTTGGAACTCCAACAGACATCAGTATCTGCTTTACTCACTGATGACCACGCTTCTTTTTATGTACATATTTTAATTGAATCTTGTCTTCCCAAAAAGAGTGTAAGATCCTTACATGGTTCCCTTCCAACAATGTCATGCAGATGTTTAGTATCAATATGATAAGTTTTAAGGACTTTCTAGGTCCTACAAGTCTGATTTCTTATTAGTCAATAATTAATCACTTTCATTCATCAGCAATTACTATTGCCAACTATTGCCAAACCTGAACATACATTTTTTTCCTTCATTTAATCCTCACAAAATTTTAGATGATAAGTACAGTTATTTGATTTTTTACATATAAAAATTGATAATATTAATCTCCTCATATTAGGTTTCTACCTCATTCTAGACCTGAGCAGTGGAAGGAATGCCCCCAGGCAGAGTCTCAAGTCCTTCAAGGGGAATGATAGAAACATGAGCTGGGGGGCGGGGGTGTATAAATAAGCTACACATTTAAAGCCCAGATGGTACAACATCCTGACCTTGTGGCTTCCAAGACCTTGGGACTGACAGATCGAGAGCCACAGGTGCAGAGCAAGTGCCCCTCTTCCACTTCTGCCCCAGAGTAACCCCTACACTCATTAAAATACATTTGCATTGCAGTTAATAGTCCCACCATGGAGAAAGGCTACCAGGAGGGTTCAGGTACAAACTTTGTAGGGTCAAAAACTCCCCCTCCCAACACGTGGGAAGTTTCCCAAATGATTGGAAACAGCCTCCATTAGAGACCACTCCACTGTATGTCACAGCTCCTCCCAGCCCAGAGACCAATCACATCCAATTCCAGAACTACCTAGAAGCCTGTTCTACCTTTTCCNTACCTTTTCTGGAACCTGCCGCCTCTCCCACCTTGAGAGTGTGCTCTCACTTTAATAAACTACTTTGTGCTTGTTACTTTCCTTCTGGCTGTCTTTATGTGACTGTGGGTCCCCATAAATCTTCTTGTGGGGAATCCAAGGACTGAGACCTCCATTCACAGAATGCAGACTCTCATGAATGTACATGTGCAGGTAAGATTTAGACAGGTTACCCATTTTACACCTTTATTCAATCAATAGTTATTTATTGAGCTCTTATTATGTACCAGGCAGTGAAGAAGACAGTTTCTTCCTTTAATCTAGTGACAGATGTTAGATGCAGATTTAGCTCAGTTTTTAACCACTGCACTATTCTATTTGGTGTTTGTTGTTGTTAGTGTTTGGTTTTCTGTTTTGTCTTGTTTAAAGAGATGTTGCTATGATGAAAATAGCTGCTTTAATGCTTAAAGTTTAAAAGAAAATAAGATAGCATGCAGTGTATGAGAAAGCACCAGAGCCAGAATGGAGAGGGAAAGATGGATTGCGAAAGGAAGAAAGAGAGAACTCATTCCCCAGTTTTTATAGTAAAAATATTCATACACATGGAGGAATTGAAAGGGGGAAACCATGAAGATATAGTTGGTAGTTAACATTTTCTTCCTTCGGTCAATCAAAAAGAAGGTAAATCATGAATTCCAAGGTCTGTAAAGAAGACAAACTTAATAAAAATCCTTTATGACTTTGGATTTAAATGATTCCTTAGATCTGACTCCAAAAGCACAGGAAACAAAAATAAGAGTAGACATATTGGATGACATAAAAAGTTAAAACCGGTGTATCGAAGGACACAATCAACAGAGTGAAAAGGAAACCTATGGAATGGGAGAAAATATTTGCAAGTCCTGTATCTGATAAAATGTTAATATCCAAAATATATAAAGAACTCATATAAGTCAACAACAGAAAACAAATTACTCAGTTAAAATTGGGCTACCTCTGAAACTAATAATACACTGTTTGTTAATTAAGTGATTTTAAATTTTAAGAAATGGACAAGGGACTAGAACAGACATTTCTCCAAAAAAGATACACAAATGCCCACCAAGCACATAAACAGTTACTCAGCATTACTAATCATTGAAGAAAGGCAAATCAAAGTCACAATGAGATACCACTCATTGATAGCTACTGTCGAACAACAACAATGAAATAGAAAATAACAAATGTTGGCAAGGATATGGGGATATTGGAGCCCTTATGCACTTTTGGTGGGAATGTAAATTGGTGCAGCCACTATTAAACAGTACGGTGTTTCCTGAACAAATTAAAAATAGAATTATCACGTGATCCAAAAATTCCATTTCTGTATATATGCCCAGAAGAGTCAAAAGCAGGGTTTCAAAGAGATATTTACACACAATGTTCATACTAGCATTAGTCATAAAGCCAAAAGATGGAAGCAACCAAAATGTCCATCAACAGATGAATGGATAAACATAATGAAATACTATTTAGCCTTAAAAAGAAGGAAATTCTGGGGGCACCTGGGTGCCTCACTCAGGTAAGTGTCTGCCTTCGGTTTAGGTCTTGACCCCAGGGTCCTGGGATTGAGCCCCACATCGGGCTCCCTGCTCAGCAGGAAGCCTGCTTCTCCCTCCCCCGCCCCCCGCTCATGCTTTCTCTCACAATATCTCTCTCTCAAATAAATAAAATATTTTCTTTAAAAAAAGAAGGAAATTCTGACATATGCTACAACATTTATAAATCTGGAAGACATTCTGTTAAGTGAAATAATCTGGTCACAAAAAAAAAAAAAAAAAACAAATACTGTATGATTCCATTTATGTAAGACACCTACCTAGAGTAGCCAAATTCATAGAGACAGAAAGTGGGATGGTGGTTGCCAGGGGCTGGAGCTTATTGGGTCTAGAGTCTTCCTTTTGCAAGATGACAAGAGTTCTGTAGACTGATTTCACAACAATGTGACCATACTTAGCACTGCTGAGTCCTACACTTAAAACTGGTTAATATGAAAAAGAAATGAATAGTTAATATGGTAAATGTTATGTGTATTTTGCCCCAATTAAAATAATTTTAATAAAATAAATAAAGTTAATAGAGGTCTTCTTCTCTTGTGCCGAAGGAACGTTCACCACCTTAACTACTCTTAAAGTGATTATGTAAGACTCCAAAAATCACAATTACAATCTAAACCCAAAATTCCTAAAATGGGCATAAGCCTAAGCACCTGAAAGATGTTAGAATCTGCTTGCTTTTTACACCTGTGGAAATGCTGAAATGTTAATGCATTCTCCAGGAGGGTTAAAAAAAATTGCATATTTATAATCAAGTCTCTTATACTTCCTCTGGCAAACAGTGACTTCACTCCTTCCTGAAGGTGTAAACACTATCTTGTGATTTATTAATTCATCTCATTTTTTTTTATCTCCCACCTTTTCAGGGATAATAGAAAAGATAGTAGAAATCCAAATTTTTCTTACTATTCAAGAAATTAACTTGGTGCACTGAGTGTAACTAACAGTGGATGGCGTTTGTCATCTTCCTCTCATGTGACTTGAAAACTGTGACGGGAGGTGCTGCGGAGTTTCATTAGGTGTCTCAAATAATTTCCCATCCTAAATGGATCAAATCCTCATGTCACAAGATAATCCAATCACCAACTCTTTGAACGTCTGTTCTGTGAAAGATACAAGGGCTTAATCACATTTAGTAAGGACTTCTATTTCAAAGAAACCTTAAGAGAAGTTGAAGAGATAGTGATATACATGAAAAGTGAAATAGCNGAAGAGATAGTGAAATACATGAAAAGTGAAATAGCAACAGACTAAAAATGTAAAGAAAATTAGGAAGAAGGGGTCTTCAAAGGAAATGCACGTTGAATTGCAAATATAGAGATTACTAAGGAGAGGCCTCTGAGAGATTGAGAAAGATTTGTAGGGAAGGATGGTGTATGAAGCAGCGTTCCAACCTGGGGTAGTCAGTCCCTCTGGAGATGTTGGGCAGGGCCTGGAAATATTTTTGGCTGTCCCACGGGGAGGGGGAATGCTACTGGTGTCTAGAGGGTAGATGCCAGGGATGCTGCTGGACATCTTGCCACAACAACACACCCCCTCACACACACACAAATAAATAAATAATTGTTATCTGGCCCAAAATGTCGGCAGTGCCAGGGTTGAGGAACCCTGGACTAAATCGAAGCCATTTCATAAAAAGAATTTCACTCAAGTGTTGAAGGATGGACACGAGATATGACGAAGGGAAGTGAAGAATCACAGATACAAACGGCTTAAGGGCTGAAGCATTAAGGGGTGCTAAGTGGATCAACTTAACTTGAGTGAAAGGCTTTAAAAAGGAGTGGCCAGTCTTGAATACAGACTGAAAAGAGCAGAGCTTTGGAGCTCTGCTATTACTAGATGTAAGACTTTGAACAATTATTTGTCTCCTGTGAGCCTGATTTTATGTTATCTACAAAATGAAAATNTGTCATCTTCCTCTCATGTGACTTGAAAACTGTGACGGGAGGTGCTGCGGAGTTTCATTAGGTGTCTCAAATAATTTCCCATCCTAAATGGATCAAATCCTCATGTCACAAGATAATCCAATCACCAACTCTTTGAACGTCTGTTCTGTGAAAGATACAAGGGCTTAATCACATTTAGTAAGGACTTCTATTTCAAAGAAACCTTAAGAGAAGTTGAAGAGATAGTGATATACATGAAAAGTGAAATAGCAACAGACTAAAAATGTAAAGAAAATTAGGAAGAAGGGGTCTTCAAAGGAAATGCACGTTGAATTGCAAATAGAGAGATTACTAACGAGAGGCCCCTGAGAGATTGAGAAAGATTTGTAGGGAAGGATGGTGTATGAAGCAACGTTCCAACCTGGGGTAGTCAGTCCCTCTGGAGATGTTGGGCAGGGCCTGGAAATATTTTTGGCTGTCCCACGGGGAGGGGGAATGCTACTGGTGTCTAGAGGGTAGATGCCAGGGATGCTGCTGGACATCTTGCCACAACAACACACCCCCTCACACACACACAAATAAATAAATAATTGTTATCTGGCCCAAAATGTCGGCAGTGCCAGGGTTGAGGAACCCTGGACTAAATCGAAGCCATTTTGTAAAAAGAATTTCCCTCAAGTGTTGAAGGATGGACACGAGATATGACGAAGGGAAGTGAAGAGTCACAGATACAAATGGCTTAAGGGCTGAAGCATTAAGGGGTGCTAAGTGGATCAACTTAACTTGAGTGAAAGGCTTTAAAAAGGAGTGGCCAGTCTTGAAATACAGACTGAAAAGAGCAGAGCTTTGGAGCTCTGCTATTACTAGATGTAAGACTTTGAACAATTATTTGTCTCCTGTGAGCCTGATTTTATGTTATCTACAAAATGAAAATCATATTTACCCCTGATATATTTGTGATCAAGGTCAAACCAGATAATGTGAAGTGCCTTCCATCCTGGCAGGACAATAGGAGACAATCAATAGGAGACAGGGAAAAAGGCCATTCCTTCAATTCTCTAGGCCCTGAAGATTACCAAGTTTCCATTTTCAATTACCGATTGAAATTACTGATTTTCCATTACCACCGCAATCAACCAAGGGTTATTAATTAAGCTCTTATTATCTGCTTACATCCTTTCCTTCATTTATTCAACAATTACTTCTTCAGTTATCCTTCCTTTGAGGCAATGTTCTCCTCCCTGAAGAGAGCTTTCATTCTCTTAGAGAAAAACAGATTTATTAATTAAAAAAGCAGGAAGAAATCTTACAAATCCTTTGAATGAAAAATGTACAGAGGACTCCAAATGTAACTTGTTTCCTGAACGATGATCATAAGGAATCCTAAATCTAGAGAGTATCATCTCCTGTAGTGACACTTGAAATTCACCCTGACCTCTAACATTATATCAAATGGTTCTCTCTTAACATGATCAAATTCTCCTTGTTCAAGTTGAAAACATTTTCTTTTGCTGTATCACCATCTTTCTTCTTAAACCCCACATGTACACTTTATTCTTAAATCCCACATACACACTACCTTTGTTGAAATTATTGCCTGGTTCAGTGGTGTATGGATTGCCTCTGTTTGATTAGGCAAACAAAAGATACTTTATAAATAGCCGTGGCTGGGACTGGTGTCCGGGTCGAGTGCTGAGGTTATGGTAAATGAGTACTGGTCATGACTTCTAGTATACGGTGTGGCCTTGAATATGGAAAGATAGGATGGCAGAAGCAGAAGAAACTCAAGATGTCATGAACTCTGGTTCATGGTTGTCTAAAACAGCTCTGTGAGCGCACCGAGTGGAAAATATTCAATGTTTGGCAAAACAAGTAGGAAAGGATGTCATTTGGAACCTTTGAGGTGTGAAGTGAAAGATAAGTAGGTGCTTACCAGGTAGAAAAATTAGAGGAGAGTATTCCAGGTAAAAGCAACATCTTAGAGATAAAAAGGTTTGTAGGAGGAAGATGGGGTCCATGGCTCTGGAACCCAACAGGTAGTTCTCCTTAGCTAAATCATGGGGTATGAGAAGGGGAGCATCAGGAGAGGCAGACACAGAAGGCCGTGTATGCCATTCTGATGAGTTTGGGTTTTATGGAAAGTTATGTGGAGTTATTTAAAACATTTTTAAAACAGGGTGACAACATCATCATGTTTGTGTTTTTAGAAAGATCCTCTGGATGCGCTGTGCAAGATGTACTAGAAAAGGCAAAGTCAAAGAATAAGTACTATAAATATCAATACAGAAACTTCTTGACTTCCATAATTGATCTTGGGACCACTGTACTGAAACAAAATAGATTCTAAAAATGGGGTCCCCCCCAGCACCCAAAAAACAAATAATCCAATTTAAACATGGGCAGAAGACATGAAAGATATTTCTCCAAAGAAGACATAGAGATAACCAATAGACACATGAAAAGTCAGGCATCAGCAGGGAAATGCAAATCAAAACTACAATGACGTATCACCTCACACCTGTCAGAAAAGCTAAAATCAACAACACAAGAAACAAGCAATGGTGAACACGTGGAGAAAAAGGAACCCTCTTGCACTGTTGATGCGAATGCAAACTGGTGCAGCCACTGTGGAAAAAGGTATGGAGGTTCCTCAAAAAGTTAAAAATAGAGTTACCCTGTGACCCAGCAATCGCACTACTGAGTATTAACCCAAATACAAAAACACTAATTCAAAGGAATACATGCACCCCTACATTTATAGCAGCATTCTTTACATTAGCCAAGATATGGAAGCAGCCCAAGGGTGCATCCTTTGATGAATGGATAAAGAAGTGGTGCATGTGTGTGTGTGTGTCCCTATATAATGGAATATTATTCAGCCATAAAAAAAGAATGAAATCTTGCCATTTGCAACAACATGGATAGAACTAGTGAGTATAATACTAAGCCCATTAAGTCAGTCAGAGAAAGACAAATACCTTATGATTTCACTCATATGTAGAATTTAAGAAACAAATGAAATGAGCAACAGGGGAAAAAACAGAGAGAGAGAGGGAAACCAAGAAACAGACTCTTAACTATAGAAAACACACGGATGGTTACCAGCATGGAGGTGGGTGGGGGGATGGGTTAAGGAGATGATGGGGATTAAGGAGGGTACCCATCCTGATGAGCACTGGGTGTTGTATGGGAGTGCTGAATCACCATATTGTACCCCTGAAACCAATATTACACTGTATGTTAACTAACTGGAATTAAAATCACTTAAAATTAATTCATTCAAATTAATTAATTTACATTAATTATTAGAAAAAGAATGGGCTCTCCTGTACATACCTTATTTTTTTTTTAAGATTTTATTTATTTATTTATTTGGCAGAGAGAGACAGCCAGTGAGAGAGGGAACACAAGCAGGGGGAGTGGGAGAGGAAGAAGCAGGCTCCTAGCAGAGGAGCCTGACGTGGGGCTCGATCCCAGAACACAGGGATCACACCCTGAGCCAAAGGCAGACACTTAATGACTGCACCACCCAGGCGCCCCTCCTGTACATATCTTAATCTGTACATACCATTAGGCAACAGCTTTTGCTTAGTGATATATATATATATAATTTTTTTTAAAGAAATTAGCTCAGAGGGGTGCCTGGGTGGCTCAGATGGTTTGTCGTCTGTCTTCAGCTCAGGTCATGATTTCCAGGTCCTGGGATCAAGCCCCACGTCAGGCTCTCTGCTCAGAGGGGAGTCCACTTCTCCCTCTCCCTCTTCCCCTGTTCATGCCCCCTCTCTCTCTCAAATGAATAAATAAAATCTTTAAAAAAAAAAAAAAGAAATTAGTTCAAATGATTAAGGAGGCTGACAATTCCAAATTCTACAAAGCAGGCTAGCAGGCTGGGGACCCTGAGAAGAGACAATGCCGCAAATCAAGGCCAGTGGCTTTCAGACTGAATGACTTCCAAGTCCCTTTCTTTACGCCAGCTCTTTTATATGATCTCTGAACACTGATACTTGACTGTCTACTAGATATGTCCAATTTTGGGGCCCAACGCATCAGTAAGTTAACATTCTCCAAACTCAATACATGTCCTTCCCCAAACCTGCCATTCCTCCATTATCTCCAATCTTATATAAAGGTTTTCCTTCTTTCCGGAGGTCTAAGCTAGAAACCTGGGTGTCTTTTTAGATTCTTTTTTCTCCTTATTCCCATAACAAAACATGCACCCTGGCATGAGTTTCCAACCATCTCAGTGCCTCTTCTATACACCTCTTTCTTCTCTATCTCAACTGATAGTGTTGAGAACTCTGGCTGAGAACACTGCAGTGGGTTCCTGATCAATCTGATCAGTGATCAGTCTGCTTCTTATTTTACCTTACATCTCCGCATCCAATCTGCTTCTTCATGTTCTCTCCCAACATGCTCATCCCAAATGCATCCACCATACCAATATTTCAAATAAATTCTCCGTCATAATACTCACATTTTTGGAAAATCCTCCCCCATAATCTACAAAAATAAATCTGAACAATTTTCAATATAAACAAATCCTTCCATGATCTGGCTTCTTCTTAATTCTACAACAATATCTCTTACCTCTAACCTCAAGATCCTTATAACCACAGAGTTCCCCCCACCCTGAACTTCCCTGCCAAGTTCATTTCCATTATGAAGTCCTTACTTTGCACAGAACATCTCATGTCATCACCTTTTTTGGGACTAGTGAACTGCAGTCACCATTCCCTTCTCTGTTCAAGTGTTACTTTCCTGTAGTACTTACTGTATGCCAGGGACTGTGCTCAATGCCAGGAATACGAAGATGAATATGACCATGTGTTGCACATGGCAAACATCCAGTAAATATGTGCTCAACTAAAGTCTGAGAAACTAAAATAAGTAAGTGCAGAAAATGATTACAAAGTACAGTGGAACACATAGAAGAGGAATATGGCCGGTTCTTCCTGTGAAGAATCAGCGAATACAGAAAGATTGTCTAAGAGAGATGACCCTAGAGTTCATGTTCACCAGGTAAAGAGGATGGACGAATAATTCCACCTAGAATAATAGCCTGAGCACAGACCACAAAAGAGCATTGTATGCAAAAGGAAGTTGCCCTGTTTCCACTTGACTTATGCATTGAAGTTCACAGGCAGAGGTGACAAAGGATGAGTTGAATGGAAAGAGGTAGAGACAAGTAGCAAATGATAAGGCTGGAAAACATGGTCAGGGGCAAAATCATGAAAGGATTTGTATGCAAGTTTCCCACTGCTAAGACAGTAGGAAAGCTGACTGCAAATGTATTTATAAGGATAGGATATAGGGGCGCCTGCGTGGCTCAGTTGGTTAAGCGTTCAACTCTGGATTTCAGCTCAGGTCATGATCTCAGGGTTGTGAGATCGAGTACCTTGTATGGCTCTGCGCTGGGCATGGAGCCTGCTTAAAATTCTCTCTCTCGCTCTGTCCCTTCCCACCTCCCCGACCTCCCACCCCACTCAGCTTACGTGTGCTCTCCTGCTCTCTCTAAAACAACAACAACAACAACAACAACAACAACAACAACAACAAAACCCTCAAGAAGGATAGGATATGAAGGACAAGCCAGGAGATCAGTAATAGTACAGATTATAGTTTGGGCTCCACAAGTAGATGAGCATGCAATTTGGGCAACAGCAGAATTGGTGAAGAGGACAAACACATATGTGAGTTAATTTTTTTTAAAGATTTTATTTATTTATTTATTTATTTATTTATTTATTTATTTATTTATAGAGAGCAGGAAAGCATAAGCAGGGGGAGTGGCAGAGGGAGAAGGAGAAGCAGACTCCTCACTGAGCAGGGAGCCCGATGCAGGGCTCGATCCAAGGACCCTGGGGTCATGAACTGAGCCGAAGGCAGTTGCTTAACCAACTGAGCCACCCAGGCACCCCAGATATGTGAGTTATTAAAGAGGTTCACACAAAGGAACTTAGTGTAGACTGTATGTAGTTTGGGTTGGAGAAGAGGAAGGACTCCATACTGATACCTGTTTTTCTGGCTGTGGTGATTTGATGAGCGTTACCATAAGAATCCAGCCCTTTTTTCAGAAATGAGAAGTTTTATAATTTACTAGTGTAATTGTTTTCTTTTTTAAATTAAATGCTGTTAATAAAGATGAGCTCATTTAACATGTTCTTTTCTTGACTACCAAACTCAAACCTAATCATTTTAAAACAAAATGGTCTTAGTTAATATTCAACAGTTATTATTTTACAATTTTTTTTGCAAATTTTTCTTCTTGCTGCTAGCAAATACCAAAGGCATTTAATTTTTTTATTCATCCATGAGTCCCTGAGGATTGGATTACTGTATTCTACTTTTTTTGTTTTCAAATTAAGTGGATTCTGCTTCCACTTTAAAGAAAAATATGAATTTTTATGCTTTTAATTTTTTATTGAAGTATAATTGACATACAATATCCTATTAGTTTCGGAAGTACATCTTGGTGATTCGATATTTTTATACACGAAGAAATGATCCCCATGATAAGTCTAGTTACCATCTGTCACCCTACAAGGTTATTATAATACTATTGACTATATTCCCAATGCTGCACATTACATCCCCATGACTTATTTATTTTATAACTAAGTAGCAGCTTGCATTTACCAAGCAACACATCAACGGGAAAATCAGTGCTTTTGATGGTCACAATAAAAAAAACCACACACTCTTCCTTCTTAAGGTGTTGGTTTAATTGCAGCCCAAGTTGCACTTTTTCCTTTCCTCAGCTAACAATGCCAAAAACATATGTGGCGAGTTAACAGCCAAAGTAATTGAAATGTGGGATTCTTGGCTGCCGATAGGGCAACACCAAACCTCGGGAGCTAACAAGAGGTGTCGATGATTCATTAACAAAACATAAAATTGTGAGATGGGTAGCGAGACATCCAGTAAGAGCCAATTACTATGACTAGTTCCCGGAGTTTGCTTTTGGCTGGAAAGAACTGCCAGTTAGTATCGCCATTGGCTGCCATTCCACATGAAAGCCGATGCTCGCGTCTCAACACGTATGGGCTGTTTGACATAGAGGCGGAAGAAGCCAGTGGATTGCGAGGCTCCTCTCCTTGTCCTCACTGTATTAGTGTACAGGGAAATTAGGTGGACTGTCCAGTTCAGAAAGTTACCCCGTATTCCGTATTAATGACGACACCTCGTGCTTGAATGGTGGGATAAGGAACTTCCACACACACTCGATGAGCCCAAGTGGTGCGTATTCATCATCCCCGTGCACGGGTTAAAGATAACAAGGAAACGGATGCCTAGAATAGCTTGCCCAGACCCTGATTTCCTAATTCCAGTGCTCATTTAGTCACCCAAGTGAGCATTTCTCCACACTCTAAGTTTTGTTAACACTGGAGCTTGTCTATTAACACATCCCCAGTTTAATAGCTTCTGACATACAAGGGAGCTGCCTTTCAATCACTTCTATCCCCACAAAAAACAATATTTATAAACTGTGAACATTTCATGTCATGTGTTAAAAAAAAAATCCCCATCCAGTTGCTGTCAGCCACCACTCCAGAAGGTAAAATGGAAAACTCCCACATTGTTGTTTGTATGCCATTCTGCAGCATCTCAGCACAAAGTGAAGAGAGAGAGCTGGTGATGGTTTAGTTTGGCCAATTATGCAAATCAGACTAAGTAACATCCCAGCTTATTACCTGGTGGTTCGAATATTTGGATTTCCTTCGTACATCTTATTATTTTTCTATATTTGTGTAAGTTTCTCCCCTTTCACATATGATCTCCAGCCTTTATCTATGATGGATATTTTCCATTGAAACTATCTGCAATGATTGCTTACACATAGATTGTTATTGATATGTACCTATATCAAACACCTATTGAATGACCGCTGCTTTTCAGACTCTGGACACTACTTGAAATAAAGGCAAGTGGTCTTTTGAGACAATCATAAGGCATCAGGTTAAGTTTAAAAGTGGTTACCAAGGAACACAAATATGCAAGTAATTTACTTGTGTACTAATGTTATTTTAATCTGCTGAAAGATGGCATGCCCAAATATGACTCATGTGCTAATAGAAGATAAGAATATCCCTGAAAGTGATGTGCCTGCCACAAATTGTCTCCATGAATGAACATTAAAACTGAATGAAACTCTTGGGAAAAACATCTAAATGAAAAGTGAGAAGTCTAGTCAACCATCTGGAACTTTCGTACAGGGTGCCAAACATCCAGCTACTTGTTAAAATCTGGATGAGTGTTAGCTGCCATTTCATTATAGATTGAGTTCTTCTATTTCAACGTTCAGATGGTTCTAGTAAATGTTGGCTTCTAGGCTGTTGTGTATCCCTAAGATAGCATCTCATCAATAGTATCTGGCTTCTAGTTTTAGTAGTGATGTTTTGAATAAAAGCATATGATTAATAAATTTTGCGGTCATTCAGAAGGCAAGTGCCAATCCACTTGTAAAAGTACCACTCCAGCTAAAATTGCTGGGACAGTTCTCAAGACTGGATTTAACTTTTATGGAAATAGAAACCCAAAAGTTTAGACTGTCCTTTTCATCTTTTTTCTAAGACAGGGAAAAAATTTTAACACGCATGTGTACTACTAATACGTGACAACCTTGATTGCACAGAGTTGTCATTAAGACAAGTACCCATTTGTCAGCACCCCCCATAAAAAGACAGTCTGAATGAATCGTTCAACAACTGTAGATACAATGTGGCATTTGCAAAGTTTTTTTTAAAAATCACAAGGCAACCTTAGTTCCACCCATAAAGTTTCTGACAGATCATCTAATCAATATTTGCTATTTATTAGCATATTTTTCCCCAGATCTGGGTATACTTAAGATTCACAAGCAAAGGAGATTAGTGGTAAACTTTTTCCACAAACAGATATATTCTGTGCTTTTAATGTGTCTCTTGGATTAGTTAAGCAAACTATACTTCCTAATTAACTAAATATTACTATATTTTTCAAATATGCATAGTGTGGTTTCAAAATTATTTAATAAAAATATTGTTGTTTGCTTTCAAAGTTAGTATTACTTGCTGTCTTAAAACAACATGCATTATTCAAGGGGTGCCTGGGTGGCTCTGTCGGTTAAGCATCTTCCTTTGGCTAAGGTATTTTTCCTGGGGTCCTGGGATCAAGCCCCCCTTTGGCTCAGATCATGATCCCAAGGTCCTGGGGTCAAGCCCTGCATTGGGCTCCCTGCTCAGTGGGGAGCCTGCTTCTCCCTCTCCCTGACTCCCACCCAAGCTCTCCAGCTATCTCTCTAATAAATAAAATCTTTTTTAAAAAATGCATGACTCAGGGCGCCTGGGTCACTCAGTCATTAAGCATCTGCTTTTGGCTTAAGTCATGATCCCAGGGTCCTGGGATCGAGCCCCACTCAGGCTCCCTGCTCAACAGGAAGCCTGCTTCTCCCACTCCCACTCCCCCTCCCCCCGCCTGTGTTCCCTCTCTCGCTGTCTCCATCAAATAAATAAATAAAATCTTTAAAAAAATAAAAATTTAAAAATTTAAAAAAATTAAAAATACATGACTGTATAGCAGTAGTAAGTGGTTTTGAGTTTTATTCATGAAATTGTGTGTGTATATATGTATACACATATACATATACATGTATACCTACACATACATATACATCTTAGCTTAGAATTCTATAACATAGACTAAGTAGCTTATAAGCAAGAGGAATTTATTTCTCAAAATTGTGAAGGCTGGAAGTCTGAGATCAGTGTGCCTGCATGGTTGAATGAACCCTCTTCCAAGTTGCAGACTACCTACTCCTCCTCACGTGGCAGAGTAGAGAAGGGAAGCAAGTTCTCTCATGACTCTTATAAGGTCGTTAATTCCATTCATGGGGGCTCGGTCCTCATAACCTCATCTAATCATAATTACTTCCAAAGGCCCCACCTCCTCATATGATCCCATTGAGGTGTGGGGTCTCAGCATATGAATTTTGGGAGCACACAACTTTCAGTTTATAGCAATATATATGCAACATTTTAGCAGAGTTGAAAATCAGTATAATGCTTTTCAATATTATATGTAATATATTTGTAGCACCACTATTTGTAGACCTGCGTTGTCTAATATAGTAGTCACTAGCAGCAGATGGGTCCTGAACACATGAAATGTGGCTAGTACAACTAATTGATTTTTTAAATTTAATTAAACCTATTTAAATTTAGAAATGGAGGCATGGTAAATAATTTGTCTGGTAAACACAATATTATTGCTCTATAGAACTATATTTTACTTTAAACATTATATCACATGAGCTATTACTGTTTTTGTGATATGTTGGGTGGGACCCAAGCATTCTTTCTGGTATGCCCCATAAATACAGCAACAACCTAGTTAGTATCAACAGATTCAGTTGGAATATTTTGTCTACACAGCAGTTGTAATGTTGTGATGTATTTCTTTAAATATTTCTTACAGTCAAGATAAGTTACAGTGGTACCTATCTCAATCATAATTGGTAATTAGGTAGAATATTCATCCTTATTTAACTAGAATTATTAAAATATTTTTTCTTAATTAAAAATAAGCATTAAAAATTTTTTAACTTAAGGTACACTATTGACGCAAACTCAACTCAAGATACAGAAGTGTACGTTAGATAAGTAAAGAAAAATGGTCTGGTAGGAGTATGCTGCAATTTCATGATGAAAACCTGTTGCAATTTCCCTCAGTAGAGCAAACTAAAAAAATGCTTGCTTGTTGTGTAAAGATGCCTTTAAAGGTAATAAAGTGATCAACGTAAAGAAACAATTTTCAGTAATTATAAAATGAATTTGTTAAGAATTTTGTTCTCAAGAGTTGAAACGAATTGACAAAATTAGTCACAAAAAATCAGAATAAAACATCGAAAAACTTTCTACTGACTTTTTAACAAGATCTAAGCTGTAATTATGGACAACCATAAAACGACAGATTCCTACCAAAAGAGGAAAACTGTTTTTAAATGGAGAGAGGGTAAGGGGCGCCTGGGTGGTTCAGTCATTAAAGGTCTGCCTTCGGCCCAGGGCCTGATCCCAAGTTCCTGAAATTGAGCCCCGCATCGGGCTCCCTGCTCCGCTGGGAGCCTGCTTCTTCCTCTCCCACTCCCCCTGCTTGTGTTCCCTCCACACTGGCTGTGTCTCTCTCTGTCAAATAAATAAATAAAATCTTAATAAATAAATAAATAAATAAATAAATGGAGAGAGGGTAAGAGAAATTGTAATTTAACACTGCATATAAACAAGTTAAATTTAAAGCTCAAGGAAAGGAAAAATTTGTCTGTGGCCTAAGTAGGTAAATAGAAGAATTTATATTAAAATTGATACCTTTCATAACGCAAAATAATAATAATTTACACGTTTTTCTAACATCAATCAACATGCAGAAGATCAATTACAATTGTCAGCATTACCTAAATGGGCCACAAAACTACCAGGAAAATCTTAAGAATGTTCTGCTGATATTGATAAATCTAGAGTTGCTTTTTAATTTATGCAACATCTCTTTGAATAAGTTATATACTGGCATTAACAAATTGCCATAAGAGTTGTTAAACTAAACCAATCTACGTATAGTTTTAAAACTGATAGGCTTTTGCTTCAAAGTTTCAAAGTCAAATTATTTCTTCTAAAAGAGATGACCAGCTTGGTCAACATAGAGGCAAATATTAAAGAGAATTACTGCCTTAACACTCATTTGAGTTATTAGAAAACTTTTAATAAGTTTGGAACAAGTTGGGTATATGAGTCTATTTTTCAACCACAGAACTTATGAAATCTAAACACAGATCAAGTATTTTTTATGAAAATTTGGTGGCCAAATTGAGGTGTGCTAGAAGTTTAAAATATGCACCAGATTTTAGAGACCTAATACAAAAAAAAAAAAAGAGAGAGATAGAGAGAGAAAGGGAAGAGAGAGAGAGAGAGAGAGAGAGAAAGAAAGAAAGAAAGAAAGAAAGAAAGAAAGAAAGAAGAAAGAAAGAAAGAAGAAAGAAAGAAGAAAGAAAGAAAGAAAGAAAGAAAGAAAGAAAGAAAGAAAGAAAGAAAGGTTTCCTTAATTTTATATTGATTACTTGTTGAAATGATAAAATTTTGGATATATTGGGTTAAATAAAATGATTATTAAAATTTGTTTCAGATATGTTGTTTTACTTTTTTAAATGTAGCTATTAGAAAATTTTAAATTATGTATTTGGCAAAAAAATAGATATACCTTAATAATAAATTTAAAAATTTAAAAACAAAATAGGGGTGCCTAGGTGGCTCAGTCAGTTAAGTGTCTGACTCTTGATTTAAGTTCAGGTCATGATCTCAGGGTCCTGAGTTGGAGCCCCATGTAGGGCTCCGCACTCAGCAGGGAGTCTGCTTGAGATTGTCTCCCTCTCCTTCTTCCCCTCCCCCCCCCACTTGTGCGCGCGCTCTCTCTTTTTCTCTCTCTCAAAAAATAAATCTTTTTAAAAATTTAAAAACAAAATAAAATAAAATAAAATGTGTGGCTTTAACAACATTTCTATTAGACAGTGTTTCCTTAAACAAATGAATAAATTGCTTTGTAAAAGATATAAAAAATATATATAAAATATATTTTGCATTTATTTTGTTAAATAAATTTATTATTTGTCCTAATTTTATAACTTGAAAATATAGTTGGACAAGACTCTTTATTAGCTATATTGGTAGGGTAAAGAAACTTTTTAATAAATTACCATTTTAAAGGATCATATGCTTTATTCTGAATTGAATTTATTTGATTCAAAGTATAGAGGCTGACTGGAATCTCTACATTATCAGTCTATTGTTTTTAACCTTGACATAATTGACAGAACATAACACTTTAGATATAAAGTACGTTATTAGATTATTATAGGATTCTATCAAAATAATAAATATCTAAGATAAATGACAAAGAAGAACAGAGCATATTCAGTAGTTTCCCTAGATTAATCTTTGTGGATTAAATTATAATTATTTGAAATTAATTTTATAGTTTCACTTTCAAAATGACCACTTGTTTGCTTCAGATCTCAAGAGGTCTTCCATTGTTCCAAACATTTAAAAAATAAATGTAAATGCTCTTCACCAGACCTAAAGCCTTGTGAATAAATAAACCGTGTCTTTAGAACATACATAAATTCCAAAGATATTTGTAGAGTGAATGGACTTTCTCAGAAGATAATAAATAGAAATGCTTCTATCAAATAAGTCTGGAGTAGAATTTGTGTTTGCTTAATTTGGCCAGTATTCAAACTACGGCTTTAAACCTGCCTGATAGAGAAGTAAGCCACTGGACATAAGTATCAGTAGTAATGACCGGACTTACAAAGCCATTTGTTTGATGCAATTTCCATTATTTCTAATGTTGGGAATTTATTTCCACATTCCTTATTTCTATAATTCATAGAAATTTAACGTTGAAAACAAAGATTACTTTGTCCAACACTTATTTTACATACAGGGAAACAGAGGCCCATGATGTTAGGGAAAATAGAACCTAAAACTCTCTTCCAGGAGACCATATTTTCCCCCCAACAAATGCATTGTTCTCTAGACTCTGTTTCCCTTCCTCTTTCAGTTCTCTTGGCCAGCTTAGAGGTATTTTTGTTTGTTTGTTTTTGGTTTGGTTGGTTTTTGGTTTGGCTGGTTTTTGGTTTGGTTTGGTTTGGTTTGGTTTGGTTTGGTTTGGTTTGGTTTGGTTTAGTTGGCGGGGTCAGAAGGCCTGGAGTGAAAATTATAGTTGAGGATAGGAGCTAAGGGACTGTGAGCTAAATAATGGAAAAGGGAATCCCTCCTCAGTGTAGACATGCCAACCACCATCCCCAAGACAGCTAAGCATGATGGTGGTTCTCTGGGGGATTGGCTGAGATGTAGAGAGAGAAGGCACATTTCTCCATAATACTAAAGTCAGCTTCTACTGTAAAGCCTCCAAGATCAGAGGACCTTCTAACTTTCTTGTTGGTACATGCAGAGTGTCTAGCTTTGCTTGTCTTTTGCTGGCTTCTCAGCACTTATTTCAATGGTTCTATGGCAACATTCCATCTCTAATACTTTGAAAAAAGAATGGCCGCAACATTTGAACAGTAAAGCAGTCTAGTCCATTCTTCAAAATCTCTAAGTCTGCTTTTCCCAGATCTGTAGATTGCATTTTGGAGTGCTTGCCAAAATATATTTGATATTTAATGAAACAAAATCTCTCATTTGATGTCTTGTGCTTTATTCAAAATCCCCAAATAATAGGCTTTTTCTTGATTCTTATGAATTAAAAGCAAACTGTCATTAATGGCACTCAAAATCCATGTGAGATTTTTCTTCTTTTGGATATTTGAGGACTTTATTCTGAGCTGTCCAAGGAAATCAAATAACTCTTCAGATTCTAAGCCTGACAGCTTGGAGAAAACTGAAATAGATTGTAGAATGTACCATATTGAAATTTATATGATATTATATATTGTGAAATATATTATAGAACTGGACAAGTTTTATGGACATGATTTGTATTTTACCTTTATCTAAAATAGCAAAGTGAAAAGCTGACAGTTGGCAATTACAGCAAATAAAAGACAAATTTGTCACAAATGAATAATATCAAATCAGCCTATTAAGACAGAAGATAACACTGAGGGTGAAAAAAATTGAGATTTTTCTTTTGACCAGCAAAAGAATTTTGAGGATTTCTGAGCAAAATTAGCCATGCTCCACTTAGGATTGTTAAGTGTTATTGAAAATTTCATGTAAATGCAAAAACATACACGTATAGGAGTACGTTGACATATGTGCTCCAGTCCATTGCTAATTCTGCTTTTTAGCCCAAAATGTTAAAAGAAAGACATCACAGATGCTTTCAAATTTGCAATGATTGCAAGAAAAGTTTCACATGTGGATTGGGCATTGGCATAAACTTAGCGAGTTGGCATCAGCATCAGTAACAGGTGGCATAGTAGGCAGTGAAATTGCAAAGGCAGAACTGTTTGCATTTCCTGTGTTATCATCTCAATCTTTTTTTAGTAAGCATAATTCTAGTAATTAGGAGCAAGTTGGGGTTTTTTTAAATGGGAGCTCGAAGCACAGAAATATTTATTCATTATTGTTAATATTGAAGTTTGCATGGAAGGTTTTTAACCTATCGCATTCAATATAATAATGGTGAGTTTATATGCCCTATGATAGTATATAATTCTTACATGGGCATCATTTCATTTTTCCCTACTACAAGGCATGAATCTGACACACTCACAGAATAAAACTCAAGATAATCTTCACAACTTTCTTAAACTAATTGCTTACTACAACTAGTTTAAAGTGTTTACACCATTTTAAAGTGTTTTAAAGTGTTACACCATTTTCACGATGTTTTAAAGTGTTACACCATTTTCACGATGTCCCATCTACTGAAATTTTATTAATCCAAATAATTACTGGTGCAAACATCTAGAAAATATCTTCCACGTGGTGTAAATTTTTGAGATTTTCTTTGGACAGTAACATTACTCTTTAGATTATGACTTACAATGTGTTTTAGATTTATCATTTATAGTTTAGTTTAATATTATATTATAGTTTATTTTAGTATTATGTTAGATGATTAGAAATGCTTATTATTCGTAAAAATGGAGATGTAAAAATTTTTAAGTCTAACTGTAAAGCAAAATAGTTAAGCATTGTGGTCTTGAAACAATACGGGTTTTAGATATGAAACATATCTAAACATATCACATGAAGTCTGCCTTTTATAATTCACTTATCTCTGAAGTTTACCTGAAGAAAGGAGAGAATAGTGCCTTTTTCATAAAACTGATGAAAATGAAGTCCTTCCTTCTGAGGGCAGCTAGGGAAGGATCTGTTCTGGGACTCTCCCTGGCTGGTGGCTGCCATCTTCTCCCTGTGTCTTTACATGTGGTCTTATCTCTATGCATATCTGTGTGCCCAAATTTTCCCCTTTTATAATGACACCAGTCATATTGGATTAGATTCCCCCCTAAAGATCTCATTTTAACTTGATTGCCTCTGTAAAGACCATATCTCCAAATAAGGTCACATTCTGAGGTACTAAGGATTAGGACTTAAACATGTGAATTTTAGGGAGGGGTATAATTCAACCACAACAGGCTCTAACTAAAAATGATGTAACCCTGTTCAAAAAAAACAAAAACCAAAAACCAAGAGCCCAGACAATTGGTACAAGGGACAATTTATATCTGGCTTCATCCAGGATAACTCGGATGCTCGTTTAAAGTAGTATCTTCATCAATTAAGACAAAGGATGCCCTGCTAGAGTTAACCTATCTATTCGAGTCACATTTAGATTTGTCATAATCTGCGTTTTCCTTTCTCTATCATTTAATTCTTGTACTTTCATTATACTATATTCCTATTCTTCCTGTCTCCATTTCTTTATAAATCAATTGTATTTAATAAGATTTTGAAATTTCCATTTTGGAGAATAAAATAAACTTGAAATGAAATATTAGTATTTATGCCTTTCATGAAGACTTTGGCTCATATCCATGTTATTGGTCTTAGTGACATCCAGTGGCCATGACAGGTCAGTGGCAGGATTTCAGGTCTTTCCAGAAGCATCTTTACTATATACTTCCTCTCTAGAACATAAAAAAATATATATCCTTAGGCCACTGCTCATTTTAACATAAGGATGACAAGATGCTCCTGGTCATGTGTCATTCATAAACTGAAGTATCTTATGGATCAGAAAAATAATGATCATTACATTTAGTTTTATTTCACTCTACCTCATTAATGAATTAGTATCTCTTGCTGCTTAAAAATATGAAGCTACAAAATGTATTTTAAAGAAATTCTAAACAGACATGCCTTATCCTGTCGAGCAGTATTTTGTTTTCACACACCTCTAGGTCTGAGTACCTATATTTAAATAAAATTGTCAAATATACTATTAAAGGTATGGGGTATTCTAAACAATCAAAACATTTCTTTCTAGGTACTTATGAGCTGGTAATTTAAAAATATTACATATTTCATTAGAATGTAGTAAAGAAAGTCTGTGCTGAGTGAGACATGATTATTGGGGTCTGACTATGCCCCCGATCCTGAAGTCAGACTGAAGAATCAGACTGCAGCTCTATTAAAAAAAAATTTTTAAGAGTCCACAAAATCTATATTACAAACATTTTTGTGCCTTGAGGCAAGTTACTTAGCTCTCTAGGCTGAGTTTCTGATGATAACAATAGTGATCTGTATTATAGTGTTAAGCTAAGAACTAACTACAAATAATGATTACCTAGTACTTCGTAGTTTAAAGTCAATCATGCAAATTTGCACATGCATGAAACCTACGGGGAGTAGAGAAGTAAGCCTGTCTGTCTTTCTGAATAATAGCAAGGTAATCCATGTTAGGCCCCTTTTGTTATGCAGCACAAGGCTAGGAGCCCTGGCCTGATTGAACCACTAAATGCATAGCAGCAGTGAATAGAACTCAGGAGTGGTATTTATAATTTCCCTGGGAAATTGATACACATATATGAAATCTCTAAAAAGGATTCAGGTGAGTAGATACTTATATGCCCGGCTCTGAGACAGGTATAGCCGTGGAGCAGAGGAATACTTACAGTGGACTAAGGCAATAAGCAAAGGCTTCCGGAGAAAGGAGTATCCGTCTTAAAAGAGGCACGAGCATTTGATTATTGGAGAAAAGTATGGAGAACGGGAGAAAACAGGCAGTTTAATTTGGGGCAGGGATACACGTAAAATGTGGAACACAAGCCTACGGTTTGGGGTTTGGTGAGGGAATAATTCTGACCACAGGTGTGGCTTTTTTTTTTTTTTTTTTGGGTCAGGGGGGGGGGGAGAGGACACATGACAAAAAAGNTGACAAAAAAGTGAGGGTGGCGAGTTGATAAGCACCTGACCATGGCTGACGGACCCCTTGGCCAAGAGAAACAAGGAGTCGTTACCTTTAGCATGGGATGGCAAGATACGAGCAGCATGCACAGAGATTACAACTGTTTTTGAAACAAAGATGCACTAGGTTTCTTGTTAGGTGACCATCTGAGAAAACCAAACACAAGCTCCTGAAAGTTTCAACAGCAACATTGGAAAGGAGAGGAAGATTTCGCGATCCCAGGATACCGAGTGAGTCTGCAGATTAGCAACCTGGGAAAGGTATGGGTCAGCAATGAGTCAAAAAGCCATCCAAAATACTGATATTGAAAATAAAAGGAAGAAAGATAGAAAGGGTCTTTTTTTAGGGGAGGGGAAAAAGCAAAGTATTACTATACTCCAAAAAAATAAATTTCTATGAGGAGTTGGACATGTTAGGGGTTGGGGCCAACGGTGAGAACTTCGGGGTCAGAATCCTGGAGAAGATGGTTATGCCCTCGAGAGGGTAACAGAAGGTGGAAGCCAGAGATTAAGTTTGGAATGGGAGATGAATGAGTAAGGGAAGGAGACGAAAAGTGAAGTAGAGAACTAGCAAAGGAGAACAGTATCTCAGACGGGAAGAAATGTTCTTTAAATGAGTGGAAAGGTAAGAGGCACGTGGGTGGCTCAGTCAGTTAAGCGTCTGCCTTCAGCTCAGGTCATGATCCCAGGGTCCTGGGATCAAGCCCCTCATCGGGCTCCCTGTTCAGGGGGGAATCTGCTTCTCCCTCTGCCCCTCCCCCTACTGATACACGAGTGCGCACGCTTGCTCTCTCTAAAACATAAATAAAAATTTTTTTAAAAAAAGAATTGAAAGGTAAATCAGTATAATTGCCACAGAAGAATCAAGCAGAATCAACGCTGAGAACAGACATTCAGTTCAGCTGGGACAGGAAGAGAGGGGAGAGGTAGAGTTTGCCATTTCCAACTTGGGAGACAGGGGCTTCGTGGAGTGCATGGTCCCCATCCAGATTTCCACAACTTGAGGAGGAAAGATGTTACTGAGGAAATTCATGAGTTGAATTGAATGAGACCATTCTTTCAAAGAACCCCACTGATGGCAGAAATGGAATGATATTAGGAAGGGTAAGCAGGATGAAGTGAAAGTTTCATTTAATAGAGAAAATTGAGGCAACCTTCAAAGCAGAGGAAAGAAGTCCAAGTTTGGAAAAGGGGAAGGTTAGGATAAAGCAGGAAAAGTTCAAGGAAAAGGCAGTAAAGAGAGGAGTCAACAAGCTCCCTTGTAAGTCTGACGAGAGGAAGAGCCAAGAACATCAGACATCCCTTTGAAATGTCAGAAATTAACTTTTGAGAGAATGATATATCTTCCTGAGACTTGAGGGAAAATAAATACAGATATACATAAATCAAATCAAAGATGAGAGACCTGGTAGAATTGAGGACTTAACGACATAAAACAAGGCCTGAAATTGGTGCGGAAAATAATCCAGGGAACCAGTGAGCAGTAAACAAAAGGACACTGAGCAGGAGAACTGGCCAAGTTTAAGTTGTTCATCAGGCTCTACCAGGGAGCCAGCTGCACGAAGCCACAGAGCTTTCTCCAGCCGCAGGCGGCGGTCTGCAAGCAGAAGGCTCACCGCGGAGCCATCCAAGGCTAGAGGGGGAGGGGGGCCACGAGGGATGCACAGTGCTGGCACGAGGAGCACAGAGGCAGCTGACCACTTAACACAAGGTGGAAAGGAGTCAAGTTTGGTCTGATGAGAGAAGCTTTATCCCAGCAAAAAAGGGTCAGGATGAATAATGTCATAATTCCCAAAGCAGAAAGAAAGTTCCAACCCTTATGGAGGAAGGAGAGGCAAGAGAATGTGCCGGAAGAGCTGGATTTTGATACTTCACAGTGATTGGGGGCAGTGTTTTATGGTAGAGTTCCACATATGCCTGACGTGGCATGAAACATGAGGTCGAGGCTTCTGGTAAGTGAAGATCTTGGAGGTTGAAAAAGTTATCTTGGACGAGAGAATGAAACACTGAGGAGGTAGGTGGAGAGCTGGACTCTAGTCGTTTGGATGAGTGGGATCATTTGCTGAGAGCCGTGGTTCTCAAAGCCTGGGCTTCAGATCAACAGCATTAGCATCTCCTGAAAAACTGACAGAAATGCAATTTTTTGAGCCCCATGTACACACTGAATCAGAAACTCTGGGGATGGGGCTCAGCAGTCCCTCCAGGGCACGAGGAACACTTAGGTTTGAGAACCACTGTGTTAGAGACCAACACAAGGAAGATGAAAAGGTTCGGTGATGAGGGCATTACCTGTTAAAAAATGGAGTGAGTGGGGCTTGATCAGTATTCTGCCACGATCCTATAAAACACAGATAACAACAAGAAGTGAGCAATAAATACTTGTTTACCCTTTTGCATTTTATAAGTCCCTGTCAAATATATCTATATTTTCTGCACAGCATGGGAGAAAATACTTGCAAACCATATGTCTGATAAGGGGGGGTTAAGATCCAAAATAAAGAAGAAACTCTTACAATTCAATACCAATAAATAAATAAATAACTTGATTTTCTAAATGGCCAAAGGAATTGAACAGACATTGCTCAAAACAAGACATACAAATGCCCAACAGACACATGAAAAAATGCTCAACATCAGGGAAATGCAAATCCAAACCACAATAAGACCCCATAGTGAAAGTTTAACTGTACCTGCTCTTTGATGATAATTTTATGACAAACAATTGGAATGTTTACCAACTGTTCATAGAAAAGAATTCAAAATCGCAAGAAATGCATGCAAAGGTTAGGGATGCTGCATTTTAACAATATAGAAAATAACTAGCTTGAAGGAGAAGAGTAAATTGCAGGAAAGTATAATTCATAACATTATAAATATGAGGTTGCTTTGCGATTTTCTCAAAGCAATATTTTAGCAAATATATTCTGAAGAATCATGACAAGTTAGACATATTACAATTTCCTAGTAATTACTTTATGAAAAAATACCATTCGTTGTTAGATGATTTACATAAAAACAATTTACAGGGCCGTTTGAATTTATTTAATTATTTAAATGCCAGACTAAATATGTTCTCTAGAGAAATCTTAGTAAAATTATCATTTCATTAGTAATTGGAAATGACGATGCTTATTACTTTCTCTACTATACACTTTGCTGTATTCCAGGGATGGCCAAGATGGGACCCAAATGAATGACAATGACTGAGAAACTCAAGTGTCAGCACACACTCAATTAGGTCTAAAGAAATATATGAATGCCTTTGCATCCACTGAAGCCTGTACATTTGAGTCAAATGTTTCTGAATTTATGCTATATAAACACACCTGATAAAATATTTATCTGAAAAAATATTTCAGGGCACCTGGGTGGTTCAGTCGGTTGAGAGGCTGACTCTTGGTTTCAGCTCAGGTCATGATCTCAGGGTCCTGAGATCAAGCCCCCTGCTTGGGCTCTGAGCTCAGCAGGGACTCTGCTTGAGATTCTTTCCCCTTCCTCACCCTCTCCATCTGCCTCTCCCCCACCCTCACCCACCCACCCTCGCTCACGCTCTTGCACATACTCTGGTGCTCTCTCTCTAAAATAAATAAATCTCAAAAAAAATGTTTCAATATTTGCCTAATTACAAAAGCAACATGTTTTTACTATCTCAATGCAGTCTTCGTCTATTATAAAAAGGAACTTCAGATAAACAATACCAAGAAAATAGAAATGTCATATTTCTATCATCCATAGATTGCTATACACAGTCTTTTTTTTTTTATTTTTTATTATGTTATGTTAGACACCATACAGTACATCATTAGTTTTTGGTGTAGTGTTCCATGATTTACTGTTTGCGTATAACACCCAGAGCTCCATGCAACAGATGCCCTCCTTAATACCCATCACTGGCCTAGCCCTATCCCCCACCCCCTCCCCTCTGAAACCCTCAGTTTGTTTCCCAGAGTCCACAGTCTCTTGCGGTTCATTCCCCCTTCTGTTTACCCCCCTTCATTCTTCCCTTCCTTCTCCTACCGATCTCCGTGCTATTTCCACAAATGAGTGAAACCATATAATTGCCTTTCCCTGCTTGACTTATTTTATACACAGTCTTTAGACTATACCTTAGTTAAAACTTTACAGATACTTTGCTGTGTCACAAACACACACGTTTTTTCAGTTACTTAATCCTACATTTCCTTACATTTCCTTAACTAACATACAGTCTATATTCTAATTTCCCCAGTTATCCCAGAAATGCTTGGTAGAGTTGGTTTATCCAAATTAGGACACATAGTACATGTTTTTTTATAGTCCTAAAATCTCTTTTTCATCTGGTATACCTCCTCCTTCTGTTCTCATCTCCCTCGTGGCACTGACTGGTTGGGGAGACCTTGTTAAACTGAAAACCACCTGGGCTTCCAGATGCACCATAGGGTACTCTAACGTGTCTTTCCTCTTGAAATGAGTTCTAAATGGCTGGTGGATTCAGACTACATCAAAGACAATGCAGTACCCATCAGGACATCAGGTGACATCTGGGCGACCTGCTACTAATGACACCAAGATCAGCCACTGAATTTAGGTCGTGACTGCCTGATTCCTTAAAGCACAGCTATTTCTCCCCATCAGGCCTAGAAAGTTATCGCTGTGGTTTTACTTTCACATTCTTCAACTGTCCAGTTTCCCAACCGTCTTTACAATCATTAATAATCCAGAGTTGGTATTTAATGAGAAGTTGCAAATTCCTGCTTTTTTAATCCTTCNACCATAGGGTACTCTAACGTGTCTTTCCTCTTGAAATGAGTTCTAAATGGCTGGTGGATTCAGACTACATCAAAGACAATGCAGTACCCATCAGGACATCAGGTGACATCTGGGCGACCTGCTACTAATGACACCAAGATCAGCCACTGAATTTAGGTCGTGACTGCCTGATTCCTTAAAGCACAGCTATTTCTCCCCATCAGGCCTAGAAAGTTATTGCTGTGGTTTTACTTTCACATTCTTCAACTGTCCAGTTTCCCAACCATCTTTACAATCATTAATAATCCAGAGTTGGTATTTAATGAGAAGTTGCAAATTCCTGCTTTTTTAATCCTTCAAAGTCAGAATGTAAAATGAAATAAGATTACTATGGTTATCACTTACTGGGTGCTTACAAAGTACCAGGTTCTATGCAACAGGCTTACTGGGTCATTTAAATCTCAAACCAGTCCTGGGAGGTAGGTAATACCTATGCCCGTGGAACCAAGGAGGAAATTGAGACTACTCCAATCAGACTGTGAAAGACGTTACATAATGTGTTCTTGCTAGCAGCTCATTAATGCCAGAGGCAGAATCCAAACCCAATGTCGGTCTGACTCCAAAGCGTATGACATTTACCATTAAGTAACATCGCCTCTCCAAGCCCAAATGTGTTTTGATAATTAATTATGTTAAAAATGACATCATGAAATAGGACCCCGAATTTCCAGGAAACAGCCTTACTCCATCAACTGGGAGTAGGTTATGCCGTCTTGCCTGAGTATCCTCTGCCCCTTATTCTCATACTTCAGCACTCAGTTTCTAAAATCTCTTCAGTCACAGTTATTAATAGTATTGGAATATTTTGAAAATTTAAATCAGGAGGGAGGGAGGACAGAGGAAATGTTAGAGACCTCTCATGAGAAAACGCCAGTCTTTGTTTTCCACATGAAAACCAATGTGCATCTAGTGGTAAAGAAGTCGAGTTACTGCCGGGGCAGCATGAGGGACACCCCTATAATGCCCTGGGAAAGAAGTCACAGTAGTGGCTGGCCAGTGTAGGGGACAGCCCTATAACTTCCCGGGAAAGCTTCCTATTTGCTTCATTTATTTGATCTATTTGAATCTACTCTGTTAAAAGATGTTACTAATCCCACGAAACCCTTTGAGGTTTGGTGACATTTTTTTCTTTTCAACGTTTTTTGTTAAATATTGAAAAAAATGCAAAGTAATATTTATAATCTATGTGTAAAGAATAGTGAATAATTTTTTAAAACACTCGTGTTCCTATCTTTCTGCTTAACACTCATACAGATACAGGGTGCCTGGGTGCCTCAGTAGGGTAAGCATCTGACTCTTGATCTCAGCTCAGGTCTTGATCTCAGGGTCATGAGTTCAAGCCCCACATTGGGCTCCATGCCAGGCATGGAGCCTACTTAAAAAAGAAATAGAAAGAAAGAAACACACTGATGTATTTGAAACCACCTGTATGAACCTCCCCGGACAACATCTTCCATTTCCCCTGTCCAGATTTCGGTGTCTGACATGTCAGACATTCTTTATCCAATCTTACGAGTGACAAAAGTTATTATATTGTGATGTTGTCAGAGAGGTTACCTGATACAGTATATCAGCCATTCCTATTTTCTCTTTTGTGAAATCCCCTGTTCAAATATTTTGTCCCTGTCAGTGGAAGAGGGAGTAGGAGGGGATTGTTTTTCTTATCAACTCAGGTGGTTTTGTGCTCTAGATAGAGACTTTTTTTGAATATTTGTCACAACTACTCTGCCATTCTATGGCTTATTGTTCCACTATCGTTATGGGATATTCTGAGGACCAGAAGCTCTTCGCTTTGATGGTGGCAAATTTATTGTTTCCTTTTTGTTCTGTACTTCTGTCTTTAACGGATCTATTCCTACTGAAAGGGCAAGAAAATATTGTTTTTTGTTATCTTCTAAAACAGTACTGTTGTATTTTTTACATTTAACCTAACTGAAATTGTTTTTGTTTTGTTTTGTTTTGATGATCAAAAACCCAGTCTTTTTCTTACTGAATTTTCAATGGGCCTTCTGACAAAGTCCAAGTTTCTATATTTGCTCATCTTCCTTTAAGATCATTCGTATCTTGCATTAATCAACTCATCTGTTGCAATAAATGTGCCACACACTGCTTACGTATTAAAGCGTTTTAATAAATCTTTACATTTGGTATAGCAAGTTCCACCAACTATTCTTTTTCAGCTATAACATAAAAGAAATTGGGGATCAGTGTGACCATTTTCACACAGACCGATACACATGTACACATAATAACTGAAATTTTGTGTGAAATTTTATATAAAATATGAATTGAATCAGTAGATCAATATGTTTACAATATTTAGTCTTTGAATCCATGTACTTGAGAAGTATCCATACTTGTTTTTTCTTAAATATCTTTAAACAAATTTTGTTTTATACATGAAATCCCTGCACATCTTTGGTTATATTTATTCTTAAATGCTGAAATTATAGCTACTGTAAATTATTTGCCTTTTCAAATTTTGTTTTCTAATTATATTTTATAAATGTGTGCTCATAAAATTGTTTATATATTGATTTTTGAATCAAACATTGCTAAAATCTCTTATAAGATACCAGTAGTTTCTCTGTGATTCTTCTGTTTTCTGTGAAGAGAATCATTTCATTGCTGAATGAATATTTTACCTTTTTTCATCCTTATACTCTTGCATTGTTTTCTTGTAACACTGTCCTATCTTGACTCTCAAGGGAAAAATAATAAAGGAATGCTTGTAAAGGCCATCTTAGACCATTCTTCTTCCTTTTGGAGATATGCTTTCAATTTTGAATCATAGTATATTTGTTGTAGAGTTTTTGCATGTATTTTATCATTTTCTAAGAATTTGTCTTATTAATGGATATTGAGCTTTATTGAATACTTTCTTTGCTTCCAAAGATATATATCCTATGGGCTTCATTTTAACATGAATTACACCAATAAATTTTGCAATGGAAAACTCTCTTTGTGTTAGAAAATAAACACAACTTGATAAAATGTATTATATTTTTACACATTGCTGGATTTGGTTTGTTTATATTTTGTTTGGGGCTTTTGTTACCTCTATTACTGAGTGAAATTGACGTGCCTGTTTCATTTCTCAAACTATATGTGCCTTGCCTTGTGATAAAATATATATGTTAGCCAATATATTTTTCTGAAACATTATGTACAAAATTGAAAATGTTTGTTTTAAAGAAGTGTTACCTATATAAAACTGGAATCTGATATTTTGTGGGAAGAATATCTTTTTTTT